>NC_052116.1:3191644-3201645 GCF_012273895.1 Zerene cesonia | reverse complement strand
ATATTTGTAACCCAAGAGGGGATATAGGATTTATTCGAGCTATTGATAAGTATCACCTGTGGATATAAACGTTTAATATTGGTGGTTGGATTCAGCGGAGGGGAGCTTTCGGATTTTTTTAGTAATTCGATCAATCCCTTCGCTAACCCAACACTCAAATCGTTAGATTACTGAAATTGGAATTTCATATTGTAATTATCCTCTCAACATCAGGAATTCACCATATAAAACGTCAGATTAAAGTATATTTTCTTTCAGTGAAATCCTAGAGCATGCAAACACATAACGCGCTTGAGTTGGCCCTATTTATTTCGTAAAATTTCTAAAATTAATAATTACCGCTCCACCGCTAAAAGAGGAAATATTACACGACCTTATTTCCTATTTTTTTCAGATGACAGCTCAGTAAAGCCAGTGTTTGGCTACCCATTGGAAGAACACTTACGAGTGACGTCGCGGACGATCGCATTCCCTATAGAAATCTGTGTGTGCACATTATATGAGCTCGCTTTGAATGAGGAAGGATTGTTTCGAATTGCTGGAGGTAGTGTTTTAATTGTAGCGCTGAAATTGTTATATTTATCACATTCAAGTTTTATATTATCATAGAAAATATTTTTTCCAAAATATCCAATAATCTATTTTTATGTTATTGTTTATGAATTGAAAATAGTAAATATTGTACTAAAAGTGAAATTAAGCAGAATTCATTTGACCTCGACAGTATGTCAAGAGCAAGGTCAACGAAGCAATTTTTTTGCAATTATGTTGCGTCCAATGTTGTTATCAAACAAGTATTTGTAAAAACCATTAACTGTTATTTATTGTTTAGGTACATCGAAAGTTAGAAGAATGAAGTTATCACTAGATGCGGGCCTCTTTAACGTACCGTTACCACAGGACTACAAGGATATGCACGTAGTTGCGTCGGTTCTCAAGTGCTATCTACGAGAATTACCAGAACCCTTACTGACCTATCGACTTTACGAAAACTTCATTCTCGCCTCGCGACAACCAACGGAACAAGCGAGACTCAACGCTCTCTGGGAAGCTATACACTTACTGCCCGATGCTAATTTCCAAAACCTTAGGTATCTTATAAAATTTTTGTCTGCCTTGACACAAAATCAAAGCACAAACAAAATGACGCCATCAAATTTGGCCATTGTTATCGCACCAAATCTATTGTGGGCCGCTGATGAGAGCACTTTCGACATGAACATAACTACAGCGGTGAACTGTGTCGTCGAGTTGCTCATCAAGCACGCCGACTGGTTCTTCAAGGATGACCTCAACTTCTTCATATCTTTCACCAAAGAGGACCTGCTTCCCGGTGAAGGTGACTATGGGTTCATTCCAAACTTTGTTCAGGGATATAACCAAACTGTCGTAATTAGTCAGGAACAATCCAATGGAGACTACAATAGTATGAGTAAATCGCTTTACGACTACAACAATCAAATTTCGCAAAAATCTACCGTCGACGGCCCCGGCCGCCACTCGCGAAGTAACAGTCACGATACTAGTTTAATATTGTTAGAAAATGACATGAAGAAAGCACAATCGAACAGCTCGCTGTCCGATCAATCTAGTCCACCCCACGGTAGCCCGAAACCGATACTGAGGCGAAAGAATAAACCTCTGGCACCGGTTCCCCCAAACTTTACCCCTGACAAAAACAAAAAAGTCGAAGCACAAACTCAAATCAATGAACCCGCGAAGGAGCAAACGAACGTTACAAAAGAGAATGAGAAACCGGCGAAACCTCCTAGGCCGGTGATTTCCGACACGGGAAAGGTGATCACGGGAGTGCAGACTATCAACAGATCCACATACAGACAGAGTAAAGCTCTCAAAGAGGAGGCCAATCGAAGCGGCAGCCGGGAGAATCTGACCGACACCCGGAGGCAGAGTCTCGAGTTCGACAAGGATAAGTTCGATTTTAAACCGGTCGACAGGAATGACAAAGAGTCGACGCTCGTGGTCAAAAACGTAACGGCACAGACCGGGGTGGTGGGCAGGATGAAAATAATAGGTGATACCATCAGCGGGCCGGCGTCCCTCGGCGCGGAGCGGCCTACGGACAAACCGGTGCGGATACAGATCCCGAAGCCGAGCGGGCAGCCGCCGCCCCGGCCCGTGGCCGCGCCGCGCACCATCGTGCCCGCCGTGGAGCCGGACGGCGAGGTGCAGCTGCGCCACAAGCCCGCCGTGCCCGAGCGGCCCGCCACGCTGCGCCCGCAGAGCTTCCGCGGCCAGCGCGCCTCGCTCTCCGACGCCGAGCCGCCCACCGTGCTGGAGCGCACGCACATGTACACCGTGGACAAGCAGCACCCGACCGTTATCCAGGTGGGGGGCGCGGCGGGGGCGGGGGGCGCGGCGGGCGAGGCGGAGGGCGACGCGCGCGCCACGGTGCAGCGCACGCACAGCTCGGGCGGCAAGGACGCGGAGCTGGAGGAGCCCAAGAGCCTGGGCGCGAGCCGGCAGCTGTCGCAGTCGGAGGGCAGCATCACGGAGGGCGGCGCGCGGGGCCGGCCGCCGCGCCCGCTCGTGCCCGCGCCGCCGCCGCCGCCGCAGGCCGCGCCGCACAGCGAGAGCACCGACCTCTAGTCCTCCCTCCTAGTGTTACTCCAGTCGGTAGTTAAGCAAAGGTGCAATCGTCCAAATCGACAGTTATGCTGGATCCCGTGACGCTACACGTAAAATAATCGCAGGACGGTCCTCTAAAGTTTATACGACCATCGCTTAGTATGATGGCAATATTTATATTATCGTATGAGACTGATGCCCTCTACTATTTTTACACGGATGGCTTTCGTAAAGACTAAAAGTACAGTTATATATTACTTTGCGAATAATTTATTTTTGTATTGCGAATCATTATTTTAGTAGAAGGATAGATGTGATAAAATCGTCGATTACAATTTGTATTGCTTTTATTAAACTAAGATTGTATCGGAGATTTCTCTATTGCTATTGTCAGTCAACGCTATAATAATATTCTACGAACATATCACACGTCAATTTAGCTTACGTATTGGACGATATAATGATGCTTATCTTGTATGATATAGGTTACGTTGCAGCAAATCTTTGTGATATTAGAGATTGGTACGAGGTCTCGCGGCGGAAGGCGAGCGCACAAACGACGTTGTATTATTAGCAGCCATATTTTTATATTTTGACTTGACAGTGCATTAGTTATAGGCCACGCTGCAGTGAATATTATTGTAGGCTATACTATCTAATATGTTATGTAGTATTTACGAAGTTCTTTATGTGATATGCATTTTATTAATATATACTGCAAGTATACAAGCTTCTGTTGTAAGGAATAATAAAATCACAAAATTTTAAACGAATTTTTATTTACAATCATATAGAAACCTTAAATTACTTATGTAGTCCATTTAACAATATAATAATTCTTTTTGCCGACCCGCAGTAATGAAATGAGATTGGGCAGAATGTGTGCGGACTGTGTAATGACTTCGTTAATATTCTTTATTCTTTGATGGTTAATATAAAATCCGCCAGCTTGAATTATTCTTAAAGCATCACCTGGAAATAACATAATTATTAATTTATTTGTATAAGAAATATTCCCATTTCCAATCTATCTTGACATTTTTTCACTTTTTTTAAAGATCTTTAACGTTACAAAATACTTTATAAAAGTGCATTAAGCATTCAATTAGACTAGGACACAAAATGGTTTAATTTTGTAAACTTAAAAACTTTATAAACATTTGACACTTGAAAATTACACTTATATAAAATGAAGTCACACAATGCTTACTTTCAGTTGGAAAACAATTAGCTTGCAAGCCAAGTTCGAGCACAGTGATTCCAGGTCTTAACATCAGCTTAGATACAGGCGCGCCATCAAACACTTGCTCTAGTTCTGTTGAACTAAGTGTGACTAAAGAATTGACATCTTTATTGTAGATTGCTTCAGTAGCCTTACGAGCCCTGACTAGTCCTTCCTCTAAAAATATTTTATTTTTAAACATTACAATATGAAATCACATAAATTACTACTGATCTATATAAAATCTTTAAAATAGACACAGACCAGTTTTTAGAAAAGAAATAAAAAAAAATCACTTATCAAAATGATCCAGTATACAGTACAATACTTTATTTACAAAGTCACCTCACCTCCATGTACTAAAATAGTTAACTGCTCAGCCAAACACTGCTGTGGATATCTCTGCTCAGGGTGCTCTTTGTGCTTAAACATTATATCTTTGATTTCTCCTAAACTATAGAATGTGAACAGTTTCAATAGTTTTTCAACTTCAGAGTCCTTGGTTCTGATGAAAAATTGATATAAACTATATGGACTGGTTTTTTTGGGATCCAACCATATTGCATTCCCTGCTGATTTTCCAAATTTATCCCCCTCTTCTGTTGTTACTAATGGTAATGTTAAACCTAAATAGGGTAGAAATTTAAAATATGAATGTATGTAAGCTGTATCATAGATATTAAAAAATTATAGAAATATAAGACCTAGATAATCATTTGCAGCTTACCATACACATTCTGTTTTGCTGTACGGCTGATAAGTTCATGACCAGCACTAATGTTTCCCATTTGATCACTACCACCAATCTAAAAGTGATATATAAACTTAAAATTAAGTAATAACAACTGCTTTTATAACTAATATGCTAAAGTATATACCTGAAATTTGCAATCATATTCTTTCAATAAATGCAGCCAATCGTAAGCTTGAAATATTTGATAGGAAAATTCAGTAAAGCTCATGCCAACTTCTGAATTTATTCTATTTTGAACACTTTGTTTTAAAAGCATTGTTCCCATTCGAAAATTCCTTCCAATATCACTTACAAACTGTATCGAGTCAATATTCCTATACCAAGTTTCATTGTTGACTATTCTAAAACAAAACACATTGTTAAAAATTTATTTCAAAAGATAAAATATAATATAATTAAAAAACATACCTAATAGGTGTAAGTTTGCTTGTATCTTCTGACCAAATATATTTTTTGTGATTTTCAAAAACAACTTCCAGGTTCTTTTTCAGACATTCAATATTTTCTTGAATAATGTTGGTTTGTAACGCTACACGGTCTGTACTCTTGCCACTTGGGTCTCCTATGTGTCCTGTTGCTCCCCCTAACTGTAAATTGAGTTCTTTCACAAAAACGCACTATAATCATTATATTGTTTAAATGTATATACAATAAAGTATGGAGAATTGCATGTATTGTGAACTTGGCCTTCATGCAATTAAAAGTTGTAAATATTATGTGGTGTGAGAAGTTTTTTTCTTAAAATATAAATCCAATTATACACATATTTTATTGACACTTTAAGTGATACTAGATATGAATAAATATGACATTATTTACCAAAGCAATTGTATTATGTCCTCCCCGCTGCCAGTGTAATAAGTTAATAATGACTAGTAGATTTCCCACATGGAGACTATTCGCAGTGGGATCAAATCCTGCATAAACACACTGGGGAGACTTATTGAGTAGGTTCAGTATCTCTGATCTAAAACAGGGTACAAAATTCAATAATGCTCCACAATATGGTATCAAAAAACAATTAAGTAAAACTTACAAAGATGTATTCGGAAATATATCTTGATACATCCCACGATCACTTAATTTTAAAATGTTTCTAGTTTTGTTGCTAAAATATCGGTAGGAAATTTTCCTAACAAATGTATTATTAAAATTATAAGCGCTTTTAAATATCCACATTTTCCTCATCTTCTTTTAATAATGTAAACAACAAAAGCAATTCTGAATATTTAATAGATATCATATGATTACAGTTAAAATTCAGGTATATTATGTCATTCAATAATATCTCATCTCAGTTTACTCATTTTCTGTTTCGATAACCTCCAAAATTATTTTACAGCTGTTGACTGTTATTGTCAATTGTCATTTGTCGTACCCCAAGGCTCAACATGTGTCAATGTCATTTGCATAATATGTTTGTTTTTTTTTTTTCTTCCATTTTAAGTACAATAAGATTCAACTATTTGCCGCATAATATGTTGCAACTTAAAACTTTTTAACCGACGTTCCCAAAAAATAAATAGGTTCACAATTCGTCATTTTTTTTTGTTTTGTTCAACAACTCCGTGCATTTTCAACCCAATGACGTTTCATTTTCAAATTGATAGGAAATTCTCATCATTTGGTTCCGTTTTCTTTCGTCGTTAGAATCTTGAGCAGTACCTTCTTTCCTAGAAATGTCTATAGGTGATTTTCTATGTAGAAAATATTTATTCCTAGTTTATGGTATAATGATAATTGTCTTTGTATATAAATACTAGCTACGCCCCGCGGTTTTACCCGCGTAACTCTGTATCCCCTAGGAATATCGGGATAAAAAGTTGCCTATGTGTATTCCAGCTGTCGAGCGTATACGTTTCCAATTTTATTGCATTCGGTTCAATAATTTTTGAGTGAAAGAGTAACAAACATACGTACACATACATCCATCCTCACTATCTTTCGCATTTATAATATTATTAGTAGGATTTCGTAAAAACGATTCAATGAGCTATAGATATTCCCCATTGTAATATATAATAACTTAAAAGTATGCATAAATAAGTAAGCTATTCTCTTTTTGTATCTTTCAATGGGTAAGAATGATAATTCATTAGATTATAATTCAATTTTTATTGTGGGAGTCGAGCACGCTTCGGCACGAATTGGGCCAGCTCGCACCGGGGAAGTACCAGTTACCACACCCCCACAGAAAATCGGCGTGAAATAGTGGCATGCCACTGTGTTTGGTACGGTGAGTGGGGGAGTCGGAGGCCCGTTTCCTTTTCTTAACCCGTCCCAGTCCATTCCATCTTTCCAGTCGTTAATCTTTTCCTTTTCCCTTACCCCAAAAAAGCGGGCAGCGCATTCGCAGAGGTCCTACCTTTGTGAATGTTCATGGGCGGTGGTGATCGCTTACCATCAGGCGAACCACCAGCTCAGTTGCCCGCTATGACATAAAAAAAAACTATTTTTGAGTATTGAAACATCATCCTTTCGTGATGAAAGAGAGAGAGCACAGTAAAAAAATAAACAAGTTATATATGCCACAAAATATTTATTGATACAGAATACAAATTTCACAAAACAACGTATATTATGTGGCGCCTTCTACACTAGGATAATATTTTATATTTTAATAATGGATTTATTCAATAATAGAAGCTTTGGACAGTTTTTAATTATAACAAGATTTAGATTTTCATAATTATTACTACTACTATTTAATCACAGTGCAGTCATCGAAAAGTTTTGTCAGAGCTTAATAACATGATACCTATATGGCTAGGATGAAAACAAAATCTGAAATACTTACACTATAACTACCTACATACAAACTTATAAAATAAAACAGTACTAACAATACACTCCAGGTAGTAACCCTTATTACAGTCTATTTTGTTCTAATTTACCTGCAGCTCCAACAGATTATAAATTTGTAATAAAACAAGCAAAGGACATATTATTACTTTACAAGATATTTTGTAATACTCTCAGAGATGAGAATACTATAAAAATACTATCTTACACCTAAATTGATTTTATAGTACAGATATATATCCACACATTATTAAAATTACAGTACAATTATTACATATTTTTAGTCTTCAAGTGTGACATTTTTGAAGAGATATGACATAGATTCTTTGTTATGTATGCGCCTGATAGCTTCACTGAGTAGTACAGATATATCAATGGTTTTGATTTTATTGCATTGCATCTTCTGCAGTTCATGGGGTACAGTGTTGGTAACTACTACTTCATCAATAGGGGAGTCTTCAATAAGACGAGGTGCGTCTGACGACAATAGACCATGAGTGGCTAACACGTAAATTTTGTAAGCACCACATTCTTTTAACACCTCCGCGGCCGCAACGAATGACTGTACGTCGTCTATCATGTCATCCTGGTAAATAAAAAAAATAATACTGAGGTTTTTAAAGTCTATAAATTGTATTCTTATATGAAAAGTACCATTTAAAATCTCTCAAAAAAAGGGAAAAAATTATTGTCATAAAAACTTGCTCTTAGCAAAAATCAGATAATTTTTTTATGTTTTTTGCCAAGATCAGTTTTTGTTTGACATATAATATTGTTCTTGTATGACTTACCACCATAATTGCTATTCTTCCACCAACATCCCCCACAACATTGATTGGAGGCTTCTCTTTGGCTGGATGTACTGGAACTCCAACGGGGACATCCATTGTGCGTGACCTGCTGAGTATTTAACTACACTTATAGCAATTTAATGTTTTTTTTTGTTGAAAAAATTTTATAATACACTATAAAACAATATTACTGGTGTTTTGCTTTTTTTCAAACATTCGTTTTTTAATTTTGGTTATCAATTTTTCAATGAAAATCCCTTCACTATTCCATCATATATGTTCATATGAATAATAGAAATTTAAAATGTTTAATATTGTGATACCTAGGCAAACATGGCGGTGAATATCTGCCATCAACTTCATCACTTTCAGCTTCCTTTTGTTCACCATGTATCACTGCAATGGCTAGTCGCAACCGTTCAGAGTATGACGTTGCCTTCTTGGCAGATCCAGGGTTGCGAGCCACAATTACTGAGTTCCGGTAATCTGGAATCTAAATGTTTGAATGAGTGTTAAAGTTATGAAATAGGGAACTAATGTGTCTGGAGTTAATTTGTTTCCTATAATAAGCATGTTGGTAAGTTTAACAATTCTAGTCAAATAATGCTGTAGTAATATGACAATTATAAATTCTTACACTATCTTGAATATATTGTAGTAAGAATGGGGACGCTCGTAAATTATCCACTGGGCAATCATAGAACCCCTGTATTTCTTTCTGATGCAGATCCATAGTGATAATATGTGTAAGACCAGATTTACACATCATTTTTGCAAGCAGCTTGGTAACAATGCAACCACGTTTCCTCATTTTGCACTGTTTGCTGTATGGCAGATATGGAATCACCCCAACAATGGACCGTGCCGATGAAGTCTTACATGCATAAGCCATGATTAAAAGTTCCATAATGTTGTTGTTAACGTCCCTGAAAGTGAATAAATGACATAAAATACATATCATTTATTATATTGAAAAAAGTTCAGTAAATGCAATGGTATTTTATTAAGGTTTCAAATATCCCCAGACAAAAACTTTCAAAATAATTTTAATTTTCATATGATTAAAAAAGGACTCAATGAATTCAAGATGATGATGAATGGTCATGTTACCTTATGGCATGTTCCATGATATATTAATTTAATTTATTTTTATTATATATTAGTCAGGTACTTAAACTTGTGTGTAGTATTATTTATTATATTTAAGTCTTATAGGACAGGAGGTTCCAGTTAGAAGTGCAGTGTATATGGTTCAGTCCCTAATTGTATTGGTACCACTAATTATAATATGTGATGTGTTACTAGATTGTTTATTTGTGAATACTAAGCATAAAAAATATTCGAACTTTTGATTCAAACAGGTAGAAATCAAAGTATGTTGTTTTGTGTAAAAAATGTGTCCTATTCAATTTGTAAATAATAAAGGAGATTATTTCAACATACTTAGTTCCAGTCTGTACAATGTAAATGTTCTTTCCGCGGATTGAATCTGCTATCTCAACCATAGTCTCCCGGTTTGTTTTGTGATAAACCGAACATCCTCCC
Source organism: Zerene cesonia (assembly GCF_012273895.1). Taxonomy (NCBI): domain Eukaryota; kingdom Metazoa; phylum Arthropoda; class Insecta; order Lepidoptera; family Pieridae; genus Zerene; species Zerene cesonia. Next base: position 3,191,942 of record NC_052116.1, on the reverse strand, counting down.
TTTCGCACACCGAGCCGACTGAAAAGTTTGACGTAAAATTATTGAGAAGGTCAAATTAATTAACAAGTGAACGACGGAATATGTGAAATAATTACTTTGCTATCAAGTCGGCGAGCTCTGGATGTGAATTTCCACTAAGAATAACGATGTCTGACGTTGAATTATTCTCCATATTGCACTTTCTTGAGAAGTTCGTCTGTCCTACCAACCTGGAACTTTACTAAAAGATATAATACTACTAAAAGCTGATAGGGTTAGTGTGGGGGACAACTTTTTATATTTTTTGACACGTTGAAAG
>NC_052116.1:3182014-3190644 GCF_012273895.1 Zerene cesonia | reverse complement strand
AAGAAAAGCAATAAACCTGGTTTTGTTGAGTAACATAATAACCTGGTGACTCCTGGTTAATTTGAAATTGTTTATTTTGTGTGGGGTAACCTTAATGGATGTAAATAATATTTTTTATTGCGAGACAGATTTTAAACGCCCAGTACAACTATTGAAGCGTATCCTCATTTACTGCAATAATACGTAAATTCACAAAATCACAACCGCAACATCGCACCGAAACCGCAGGCAAAAATAGTATTTAGAAATAGATTATAGAGGTCGGTGAACTACATAGACAAAACGAACCTAACGAATGTTACCAACAGCCTATTAATATTAACAGATTAAGTACTTTTCGTTAAATATTTTAGCATCGATAGCAAACCTTGACTATACACATATTTTACTATAGAATTCCTAGCCAAGAAATTATAATAAATAAAAAGGTAAAATAAAGCATCTAATAGACACTTATATTGGTATTTGCTATTTTGTTAATAAATCGTCTTTCGGTTATAATAATATATTATAAAAAAAATATATATACATGTCACCCAATTCATTTGCCGAGTTGTGGCATTTTGTGAACAGGCCGTGACCATATCTTAATCTATCTATAATAATTAATTCTTTCGAGTTTAAGCAGGTACCGAGAGTCGTTACAAACGTTTTATCATCTGTCAATAATTAGTGTTCACTGTCGTCGTCAATTGTCAAGTCACAAATGTCAAGTGTTAGCTGTGTTTATAAGTCAAAACAATGTGGACCAAATGTGGACATTGTGATTGTATTTAATTTTTGGTTATTCTCCTCAAAATATGAAAATGGGCTTGACAAAGCAATATTTGCGTTATGTTCCTAGTGGAACGTTTAATGTGGTCGCTAGTTCTGATTGCAACAGCACACATGTAGCTTTAAATGGTATTTCTGGAAGATATATAGCAGTTGGAGCATGTGAGCATGTTATTATTTGGGATATGCGATTAGGGGAAAAGGTAATTTGTCCTTTGTAATTTGTAAAATTGTTATTTCATTCAGGCATAATTATATCACTTCTGTACGATTTTATATATTTAATCAAATCTACTCAAAACTTTTGTTAACAGGCTCAAGTTATAACTGGTGAAAAAGAAATGGTAACTCAAATTGCAGCAAGTCCAACTGGTAATCATATGGCTGTGGGCTACAATGATGGTAATATTAATGTGTATGACTTGACAAATAATGAATTGGTTTGTGTGTTTGCGGGACACAAATCAGCTGTAACATGCCTTCAATATGATGAACAAGGACATAGAATAGTTTCTGGTTCAAAAGTAAGTATAATTTAATATATTTGCAACATAAGTAAGGCTATAATGTAACATAATTAAATTTTATTTATATATTTATAATATCTATTGCTATATTTTATATTTAAATAATTTCCTTAAATCTTTTGCCTTAAATATTTCATTTCTTCCGTATTTAATACTAGTTCTAGTTTACCCAACAATAAATCTCTTAATGATAAAAATGTCCTTAGTATTGAACTCAAGACAGTAACAAAGCAGCTAATTAACTCAAATGCTATTTAGTAATATAGTTCAAATATTAAAAAATGATACAGTTGATTTTCTCACTAATTATCAATAATCACAAAAGTTATGATAAGTTAACAAATATTCACTACTCACAAACACCTTTAAATTTATCTTCAGACAAATAAACTAATAAAGTAGTAAATACTTATATGAATATTGTAATTACAGGATACTGAAGTGATATTATGGGATGTGGTAGCAGAGACTGGTATAGCAAGATTCAGTGGGCACAAGGGTGATATAACTAGTGCCCTGTTCATAAATGGCAAAAATTGTATTGTCAGTTCTTCTAAAGACACATTTGTAAAATTCTGGGATATTGAAACAAAGCATTGCTTCAAAACACTTGGTGGACATCAGATGGAGGTATGATTTGGTATTGTTTGTGCTGTTGAAAAATACCCATAGGTTTTAATTTCTTCTTCTTTTTCAATTAGTTATGTTGGAAAGAGTGAGAGTTTAGTTGAGACTACTATTTATTTTTTCACTAGCTGCGCCCGCGTAAGTCCGTATCCTATAGGAATATTGGGCTAAAAAGTATGCCTATATATTATTCCAGTTGTTCAGCTATCTACATACCAAATTTCATTGTAATCGGTTCAGTAGTTTTTGCGTGAAAGACCAACAAACACATACACATCCTTACAAACTTTCGCATTTATAATATTAGTAGGATAGGATTTTCTTACAGTAATATATAAATTTACTTGTGTTAAAATAAATATTTATGTAATATAAATTTTTGAAATATTAAAGTTAACTCATATTTTAATAGGTATGGTCTGCGGTTCTTATTAAAGAAGAAAGGTATCTTGTAACGGGTACAATGGATCAACAGTTAAGAGTGTGGAAACTTGTGTGGACTGATAAAGTGAAGGAAGAGGATAAGATCACTCAGCAACTGGAGATTGTTAAACTAGAGGATAGTGACTCTACTGAAGACAGTTCTGTAAGAAGAAAGCATGCTTATAAATGCCCCATAACTTATTATATTAATACTTCATACATCTCAGACAAAGCATCCATAAAAAAAGCATGTTAAGGCAAATTAGCATTTTTAAAAAATTCTTCATATTATTTCAGATTAAAATGAAATATTTTTAATAAACTAATACATATATTATAAAGGCAAAAGGCAAAATAGTTTTAAACAAAGAAAAAAATAAATTGAATTAAGCATACTACTGACAACTAAGATAGTACCACTGGGACAGAATCACATTAAAATATTCAATTTCACAAAATATATTGTCCAATAGCAAATATCTACTCGTTAATAAATGAAAAAAAATATTCAACCTTAATATTTGTTACGAATTTTAAGCATAAATATATTTAGAATTTTTATTATTTCAGGTATTACAATGTCATCAAGTGGGTACACTAGTGCGAGGGGGCAAAGGTCGTGTTGTCAGTCTCGCAACAGACCTCGGGCAAACGGTACTGGCATGTTTTGGAACAGATTCACTATTAGAATTGTTTGCATTTTGTACGGACGATGAAGCTAAGGCGCGTATGACAAAGCGAATAAAGAAGCAACGAAAAAAACTTGCGTAAGTAGGTTTTTGATACTTTTCTTCGAGTAAAGCGAACTTTAAGTACTTTTGTCATTAGGTCACATCTATAATTCGCAAAGAAGCAACATATTATGTGGTTATTTATGTATTTTGTTAATCAATAAGCTCCTCATGTTTCAAACCTCCAATTTATGTAATAAAATATACTGGCTCTTAATTTTGTACTCAAAGCCAAATAATAAAAAAATCTCTGTTTTGTTCAGGAAACAAGCAGAAGCCCAAGAAGAGTCTGATGACATAATAGAAGTGTCTGAAATATTAACATTGTCTGATGAAGTAAAAAGGTTACCATCTATGAAACTATCCGCCAAATTGAAGTCAACAACGCTACTGCTAGGATTGAGTGGCGAATTGCGAGTAGGTGCAACTCTAGCTACTAATTGTGTTGAACTGCACAGTTTGGATATCAATGGTGGAAATGAAGGTAGGTGTAACTTTCGTTTCTCTGTGTTGTGTATTCTCTTTACTTGTGTACTGGTTTCGAATGTGACTATTAAAAATTCAGAAAATACCTAAATATGTTATTATAGCATTATTTGACTGCTTATATCTTGACAAATTTTATTTTAGAGGAAAGTTAAGGAAAAGCAAATTTAACTTATTCTTAATCCATATTTACAATATTTTAACGTAAGTGTTGTTCTGTATTGTATTGTTAATTATGTACAGTAAATTTTTTTACATATATAAATATAAAAAAATATATTTGACATGTACTTAAATCAGTAATTTTTTTTTTCAGTAAAATGCCTGAAACAAATCACGTTACCTGGTCATCAAAAAGAGCCCAGATGTGTAGCAATGAGTTCAGATAACCTAGCTATACTATCGGCTTCTGCTGATTCCATCAAATTATGGAATAGGTAATTATTACTGATCCTTATAATTTCGAGTGTGCTACTTGTGCTGTATATTTTGAAAATAATACGCATTTGTTCTTATTAATTTATTCATAAATATCTTAATAAATGAGTGTGAATAATATGACATGACATGAAAAATGACTTATACAAACAGAAATACACATAGCAGACTAATTTTATCTTTACAACAAGTATTATAATCATGTGTAATTTATACACTGTTAACACCCAACCAAATTATGCTTCCAGAAATAGCCAATCCTGCCTCCGCACAGTACCCGTACCGTGCGGCAGACCGGCCTGCGCATGCTTCGCCCCCGGCGACCGTCATGCTCTGGTGGGCTGTGTGGATGGAACATTGCTGCTGGTTGATGTGGCCGCTGGCACCGTGCTGGAGCAAGTGCCGGCGCACGAGTCGGGATGTGCCGCCGTTGGATTGACACCGGATATGGTGGGTAGAGGGCAATGTGCTCGAACCGTTTGGTGTTAATATTCATATCGATAATTAGACAATAATCTCGGAATGCCTATTCTGAGATTGTTGTTATTGTTGTGATCATGTTTAAATTTAACTTTAACCCAGGATTCGATTTCTGACATATAACATAAGCCTATAAAGAAATTGTTAAATTATTAAATTAATAAGTAAATTTCAAAGCCAGCGATCTCTATGAACGAGATATTATATGTTTCCCATCATTTAAGGTATCTTATGTATAAATATTACAGCGCGGCTGTTATTCCGGAGGAGCTGACAAAACTGTGAAACTATGGCAATTTGAACTTATTGATGACCCATCTGGCGAATCCAAAGCTAAGGTAATTTTCTATAAAGAAATGTTTGATATATCAATGAGTGTAGTTAATATATATATGAATATTTTTATCTTTGTTTATAGGTGTTGTCTCTACTCCACACAAGAACACTTGAACTAGAAGAAAACGTGACCGCAGTCAGGATAAGCCCCAATAATAAATTTATTGCTGTTGCCCTACTGGATTCTACTGTTAAGATATTCTTCCTAGACACTTTTAAAGTAAGTATACATATTTCATACGCATTGGTACTTTGCAATAAGAAATATTTCTAAATTATATAATAATAAGAAAAAAATTCAGGAGTATAGGGTATTAGGTATCTATAAAACAAGCTGTGACAAGAAGAGAAATATTTTCAAAGTATGGAATCTCATAAAGTAAAGATAAGAAGCCTGTTTTTCTATAGGGCTAGTTACCTCACTACACACTTAAAAATTAAAATTCAAGACCAGTTGAACAGTTATTAAGAATAAGTTCGTTCGATTTGTCATCACTAACATAAGCATAGTATACTTTGATCTGAAAGTTAACTTAAGATTTCAAACGAATTTCAGTTCTACCTATCCCTGTATGGACACAAACTGCCCGTGCTGTCCCTGGACATAAGCTACGACTCCACAATCATAGCCACCGGCTCCGCAGACAGGAACGTCAAGATATGGGGCATGGACTTCGGGGACTGTCACAAGTCGATATTCGCTCACAACGACTCGGTCACGGCCCTGCAGTTCGTGCCCAGCACGCACTACTTCTTCACCGGCTCGAAAGATGGCAAAGTGAAACAGTGGGACGGTGACTCGTATGATAACATTATAACGCTTAATGTAAGTTGGTTTATGTTTAAATGTAAACTATTTACAAATTTACAGTTTTGTTGCTTTTGTAATACCTATATAAATACATATATGTACAACAATTGATGAAAACAGCGCCAATAATAGTTCATAATATTATTTTGAAGCTAGAAATAATATTGTATTTAAAAAAAAGTATATATATTTATTTATTCATGCGTTATTACGCTGGATAAAATTACAAATTGAGATTTTACCTAGTCGATCTAAGTATTAATCGACAAACGCGAACGAAGTCGCGGGTACAGCTAGTAAATAATGAAGCGTGCGGCGCAGGGGCACGCGGGCGCGTGCTACGGGGTGTGGGTGGGCGCGGGCGGGCTGCACGCGGCCTCGTGCGGCGCCGACCGGGCGCTGCGCCTGCTCGCGCGCTCCGACGAGCCGCTCGTGCTCGGCGACGCGGACGAGGCGGACGAGGGGCTCGCCACTGGCGACCAGCACGTTAGTCTTACCGCCATCGATTATATAATTTTTTATCATTTATTTATTTAAACACGTTACTGTGATGCTAACAAAGGAAAACTAAACCGCCTTAATTGTCAGAACTAGATCATATTTAAATGGAACCGCATGTCAGGCACCAGCTGTTGAATAATAAAATTATCATATAAAACGGTTCACCCAGTGAAAAGTTGAGGTTATAAAAACAAAATATACAATGTAACATACGAGATAACGTTCCCATATTTTCGATTCGGTTGACAAAAGATAGGATCCTGTATTTGATGTTCATTTTACGTGTGAAAAAAATTGTGTTTAACGCTTAAAAACCGGAAACACTTTTTAAGCGAAAGCCTACAAGGCTAGGAAATGAGCCACAACGCGAAATTAGTGTGGCGACTAATATATCGTTCACGACGCGTTGAGGCAAAGAAGAAATACAAGGACGAGCTCTGAAGTTTAATTGGTGGTTGGTAAATTTGTAATTCGATACAATTTCTTATTGTGTATATTGTGTATACTATATTTGCGTACACAAAATTGCACACATCCAAAATTTATTAATATGACACTGAAATATATTCATATATTCATTTCTTCATATACATAGATATCCAAAAAATACTAAATGTTGGCAGTCAAGACGCACGCTATTCAGCAAATAATGTTTCTAGTATTTTTTTTTATAAAGTAATTGATTGTTTCTAATTAAAGTTTATGTATGAATAAAACTATAATGTTTAAATTTATTTACAATCGACTTTCTTTAAATTTATCACTTGATGATTTTTAACAACTATAATATTGGAATTCAAGCCCTAATTATTAATTTTTCTCACAGGCAGCTATCCCAGGTCTTCCAGGCATCAATATACCCACGAAGAAAACTATAGGCGCTGAGAAAGCAGTAAGTATAAACTGTTGGGTTTAAATATAAAACAACAATGTAGAAACTTAAATTGTTAAATTCTGACCTTGAACGCCAACAAAATAAGTAAACAATAATGACTTGAATAGAATTTGAGTTACTCATTTGAGCTATTCAACACAATTCCTAGATGAAATTGAATTTTAGAATTAATACCGTTTCGTAGTTTTAAAGTTTTAAGCGTACATAGGAACATAGGGACGGAGAAAACGACTTTGTTTTATACTCTTGTCTTGTCTTTCAATAACTGCTTAACTTAACTCTATATTCAATCCACATCAATTTGCGAATGAAAGCCATCGTGAAGAAACAAGCTTTACTAGTATAACAAAAAATCAAAGAGTTCAATGACATGACTCATCGATCATACGCACATTCTATTTTTATTTACACTCGGTCAGCGTAGTGGATCACAGCTTCAAACCTCCATATGAGATCTGTATTCCTGCAGAGGGAACATACATGGTCTTATGATGATTATGGGGATACAAATGTGTTGTAATGATGTCCAGGCTGACTCGATCCTCGAGTGCCTGTCCGTTGGGGCGGAGTTCCAGCGCGAGGTGGCCGCGAGCCGAGCGCCGGTGCAGCCGCCCGTGCTCATGGCGGCCTACAACTGCGCCACTGCGGAGGACTTCCTGCTCGAGACCGTGCGCAGGATACGGTCTAGGTAACGGCCGCTTGTTGAGATGGGCCGGTTCTTATGTGTTTAATCGTTATTTTAACGTATTTTAATATACTTTATGTCTTGAATTATAATTTTAAATAGATGTTATGTGACATTCGAGTAAATAGAGCAATTAAAAACAACCAAACTAAAAAAATGCCATTGTGATTGCGCTCTATCGAAATAATACATAAAAAAATGCGCTTTTATGATAGAATCAACTAAATTGTCACATTTTATGTAATCCTGGCGATACTTATCAGGATATTAAGATAATCCATCAGGTACCGCTGCCTGATAAACGTACAAAGTTTCAATTAAATCTATCTATTAATCGGTTAAATACAAACATGCATTATAAAACTAATTTAAGCGTGTTAACGATTAGTATTTCGTGTTTTCCAGTGACCTAGAAGAGGCGCTACTATTGCTCCCGTTCAACACGGCGTGCGAGATAGTGAAGATGCTGCCGACGCTGCTGGAGCGCGGCGACCACAGCGAGCTGGTGTGCCGCCTCGCCGCGCGCCTGCTGCGCCTGCACCACGCGCCGCTCGCCGCCACCGGCGCGCTCACCAAGACCCTCATACAGATACAGGCCAAGGCCAGCATGCGCCTCCACGAGCTGCGGGTCAGTGCCCCCCTCCCCCTCGTCCCGCACATCCACAAGCTGCGGTTGCATTATTTATTTCACTCACATTGATAACACAACTTAGAACATTACTTATTTTTACAAATTTCAACGTCTTCCTACCTCAAATTAACGAATATTTTATTTATACTGCTCCCATTTTGTTTAATTTTAGGCGATTTTGAACATTATTTTGTTATGACATACATGAACTCCATATTGTAGGACATGGTGGGGTACAACGTGCACGCGCTGCAGTGGCTGCGGCGCGAGGCGGAGGCGCGCGAG
>NC_052116.1:3176039-3181014 GCF_012273895.1 Zerene cesonia | reverse complement strand
TAAAGTGACTTTTTTAGCAGCGTTGTACACTTTTGTTTGGAAAATAGCGGACTTGTTCGCGTCACACGTTGATGATTTATAACATTATAGCATATTTCAACAGTCGAGCTAATGACTGGTAAAATATAATAAAATAAATTTTAATTGTAATTAATTCAATAAAATTTCAAGTTTAATACGAAAAATTAAAGATATAACAGAATAACTTATTTTTTTTATTAATACAATCTATCACGAATGTATACGACATATAATATATAAAAATAGACACGACCTTATTTTCATTACATTCATTAATGTGGAACAAGTCATCTAATTGCGAATCAGGATTTAATAATTAATCTATATATGTATCGAATTCTATATCAGGTGTTTGCATGAATCGACCGTTCATCGATCCAAAAACTTTCACCATCATATATAAAGTAAAGCCAACTCACAGTATCGGCGGCGATCGGCCAGGCGACGTGCTGCTCCTGCAGTGGTTGCGCGCGCGCCGGACAGCTCTGTTTCCTGCGCGCCGTGCCGCCCGCCCCGCCCGCGCCTGACCCGCCCCGACCCGGACTTGGCCACTCGCCGTTCTGAAATGGTGGGTGGAGATTGTAGCTGAGCGCTAAACTTGATACAACAACAACTAACGTGAATTTATTTCTTAATTCACTTATGTACGAGAAAATCATAATTACAATACAGACGAACAAAGAACCTCCTCTTTTTTTTGTTTTGGAAGTCAGTTAACAATCTATTATAACCATGATCGAGACTGAAAAGCAAATAAGCGTTTTGGAAAATAATAACGTTTATCAAAAGGCACAATACCAATGAAATAAATCCTACCAATACTATAAATGCGAAAGTTTTTAAGGATGTGTGCGTTTGTTACTTTTTCACGCAAAAATCACTAAACCGATTGCAATGAAATTTGGTACGTAGATAGCTGGACAACTGGAATAACATATAGGCAACTTTTTATCCCGATATTCCTACAGGATACGGACTTACGCGGGTGAAACCGAAGGGCGCAGCTAGTATAATATATTCTGTTGATGCAAATATAAGATGCTTGCAAATACATAATAATCATAAACTAATATTATTGCACGCTTGTTAAAACAGTTGTTATATTTAATCTTATGTTTGTCGATAGCGATACAACTGTATACATTTTTATTCGCAAATGCAATAAAAGCATTATAAATGCAATATTTACTGCATAAACTCAATTTCCTTGTACTTAGCAGTCATAGCAACATTACATACGGAAGAACTTTTTATTTACATGCCGCGTCCTGAATTCAAATTTTATAAAATAGTACAATATAACGTCTATCATATTTTATTTAAACATCCCATGATAATTGTATAAGAGAATGGTTAATAAAATTTTCAGTAACAATGCGAAAAAGATACACGTGTCCTTGCTAAGCGAGACAATCGATCTCTCGACAATAAACCTCAAAATAAATGTTTATCGAGTTATTTCATCTCGAGGAAAACGCTTTTTCACCTCGACAAAACGTCACGTAGGTACTGCTTAAGAATATTATAAATGCATCCTCGTTTGTGTTGTGTTTATCCATTGTTTATTATGTCTCGCGCGATAGCTTGCGGTTGTCGTGTTTTAAGACATTCAATTTAATTAGAACTAAATTTTTATTTCAATCATGTCGGTTATTTGCCGGATTCATACGTTTTAATACTTTGTTCAATAAAAACTATATATTTATGTGAATAACGAAACAGACAGAGTTGAAAAATAATCGTGTTATTTACTTTAAAGATATATATTTTTGATGAAAATTATGAAACAAAATAATGTAAGTATACAATTAATTTTATTTTTTTAATTAATTATAATGGCTTTTATTATATCATAGACTTACACGTCCTTGTAATTTCAAAGTAAATGCCATTGGAAAACCCAGTCTTTAACAATAGGCTTAGCCGCTGTTTGTGCTCTATGCATACATTTACATATTGACACTATGCTTGTATAAGTTTATAACCTTGTTTATTCATCATATTACAGAAAAATATCTTAGAACGTATCTCCACTTGGGCAATTCACGTATAAATTTAGTTCGGAATCAAGCAGTTCTATAATTTTTAAGCGAAGGCTATAGAAATATTAGTTAAATCAGTCAAAAAGATTGAATAGTTTCTTCTCTATTTATCTATGTGTTCACCACATAAAACGTAAACAAGCAAATTAAGATGAAGATAGTTAAATCTTAAAAAAAAAATAATCTAATTTAATTTTTTTTTCATTGAATGGTGGCATTGGGTTTAATAACTAGTAACTAAATATTATATATTGTTAAATCAGTGTTATTGAGTACATAGTTAGTGAATTTATATATTTATGTGATCCAGCTGAGTCTTTACAAGACCATACGAAATATTAACACCAATGTCGACTTCTTGACTTTCTTATGGTCTTTCTAAGAGTTCTTGGAATGATGTGCTTTTCTAAAGACTTTCATACTGACTGCTTATTTCTTAGTTTAAGAATGTACATTATCCATTTCTTTGTTATGTACGTTTAATCTTAATCGCATCGTATTCCAAAACACTGATTACTCGCTTAACATTCTGGGAGTCCATATATTATGTGTTTAAAAATCCTGTCGACTTTCTAGCCTAGCCGGGATTACTCACAAAATAACACAAGATGGCGGTGTTCATACAACGTATATTTTTCGGAGAAACCACGACTTTAGCTTGAGCTATAACATCCCTAATAACTTATTATCTATGCTTGTTATCTTACTAGTTGCTTGCACCTTGCTTCGTGCGGGTTGGCTGTAAAGACGTAGCTATCAAATTGTAAAGCACTTGAGAAACACGCCAGAGTAGCTTTTGAGCCCATTTGTGGCATACAGAAATCTAATCTTATCCCTCTTTATACATATTGGTGTAGATATGACGTAAATTTTCACAAATGATTTACATTGACGTATAATAAACAAGTAGAAGCTCACAAACACGTTTCAAAATTATCTCTATCTGTACCCTGCTCTATCTACGCAACTATCAGGCGCTTAACTAGTCGGCGATACAATAGATTTTGAATATAATTGCCACGAAATAAGGTTCTATTTCAAATAAATGTTATGTATACTAACATACAATAGTCTCTCAGTCATTTTGGACGACCTAGGGAATTGTGAGTAGTTGTTTATAGTACGTAATGTATCAGTGTGGATTGGACGAAAAATGTTCAAACATATGTCAATTAACCGTCGAATAGGCTAAACGGAACATATCCGAGATGAAACCGGCTATTACTGTTATGGAAGTCATACAAAAATCCGCAGCATCATCGTAGAATCATCATCATACTGAGAACCCGGCGCGTGATTCGCTCCTTTACATGGGGGAATAACTATACTAATACTGGGCGAGCCTATGTGAATGAATGTGAGAACGACATAGATTTGTAATGAGCAATGAGTCTGTTACTTGTGATTGGTACTCTATAATTAGAGGGATATGTGATGAATGCCATCATGTGAGGAGTCCCGTTTCCATATCCTCACCCTTCCCAGTCCATTCCTTATTTCCAGTCGTCGGTATTCCTTATATCGTACCCAATAATAGCACTACTTTCGCAGAGGTAGTGCCTCTTCATAGACGGAGGTGATCGTTTACCATCAGGCGAACCACCAGCTCAGTTGCCCGCTATGATATAAAAAAAGAATCGAGTTTGACCGTGCGCGTCATTAGTAAAGACCAAGCTGGCAGATGGAACTAGCCTAACCTTATAGTCAATCAGGGTAATTTTTAACGGGGGTAATTGGAAGCAATTCTTAATAAACTTTTAACTATGTTAAAAAACTTTACTTTTTTAGCATAACTTTACGACTATGCTTTTTTTAACGTTTTGCAGCAACAAAACATCATTATTAGGATATTTAAATTTCAATTTTATAGTATTGAAAACGACAATTTTTTTAAAGAATTAAAAGGGAAAAAATATCTCATCTATATCTATACCAATATTATAAAGCTGAAGAGTTTGATTGTCTGTTTGTTTGTTTGATTGAACGCACTAATCTCAGGAACTATTGGTCCGATTTGAAAAATTGTTTCAGTGTTAGATAGCACATTTATTGAGGAAGGCTATGCACCACGTTCGAAGCCGGGGTAGTAAAGGATATTTTTCCACTGACCCCGGATTCACAATTACCCTGATCGATTGGTGCGTGAAAGTTACCGGGGACACGGCGCCGTTGGGCAGCAGCGCGGCGGGCAGCGGCGACGCGTTCGCGCGCAGCGGCGACACCGTCATGCCCGTGTGCTTGCTGTTTATCAGCCGCCGCAGCAGCTGCGTCGTTTCACCGCCGCGGCCTGGTGTTCGATATTAGCATTATTATATTTAAAACCCACCGAATTATTCAAGAGCGTTTTTGAACGTTCTCGGAAAAATAAGTGCATATAAGAGAACAATGTTATCTTTGCGTTGTATCAAAGACTTTCAAGTATAGAAAAGTACGAAAGCAAATGTAAAAAAAAATCACAGTGCCCATAATATTTTGCAACCAGCGATTGTGGGCGGCGATGACTTATGATGAAGTGCATCGTTTATTCTTTTCCTGGTATTGGCGTAAAAAATACACTTTTTGTCCTAATGTAACTATGTTATTTCTTGTTCCATAGTATATGTCACCGTAAGATGGTAAATAATGTTGAATTAGATTTTCGATTTTTACAATATCGCGGTCTAGATTCAAAGAGTAGACTAATTACATGGACTAGATTCTTGCGAGATTGTAATATGTTGACAAATTGTATTGCGTTACAAATAATGCATTATTTTTGGTTAAATTGTAACATATCGATATGAAACTCTTAAATTGTGTAATGGGCATCCAGTGTGGGTTAGATTCTGTGTATTAAAAAACTACACAGACGTAACAGCCGTTTGGGAGGACAATCCGGACATTATGGATAAATTCGATATATTCGCAATATA
>NC_052116.1:3169281-3175039 GCF_012273895.1 Zerene cesonia | reverse complement strand
ACTCCATATTGTAGGACATGGTGGGGTACAACGTGCACGCGCTGCAGTGGCTGCGGCGCGAGGCGGAGGCGCGCGAGGCGGAGCAGGTGTTCGCGCGCGCGGGCGACGCGCGCCGCCTGCGCGAGCGCAACGCGCGCCGCCGGCACGCGCTCAAGCGGCCTATTGTTACTGTCACTTGAATAAAATGTTGATGCTATTGTTTTGTTTTATTTATTATCTAATTGCCATGAACAGTAAATTAACTAAAAAGACTTAATCCTTCCTCAGAGATCACACTAGTTCATGCTATCTGATGGTGAAAATCGTGTAAAAATCCATTTGATAGTTTTTGAATTTATTGCGTTCATATACAGAAGTTCGATGCTGTCCGGTTTTCACTTAAAAACTATAGGACAAATTTATCCTCTGCAACTATCTATATCTATATATTTTTAAAAATTTAATTTGAATTGGGATCTGCGGATGAATGGACGATGTCGCTGCCACAGCTGTTTTAATACAATTTTGGGACTTTTTTGAAATGTGGATACGAATAAATATTATGTTAAAGCCTAAACCTAAAACTGTGTGTTTAACGGGCCACATGTTTATAAGACTGCTCTTTTATTTTAGTAAGTACTAAAATTTTAGGACTACTTAAACCGCCATAAAATTATTTTAGTAATTGTCCATGTTTTACCATCGCACTAATGACAGTAAAAACACCTATCCATGACACTCAGGGTGAAAGGAAAAGGTTGTAACGGTGGTTACATTTAAATTCTCATTTCCTTTACGTAACAAGTTAAAAGCCTTTTATTTCAATTTCTTTTAGATCTTTCCGATTTAAGTCCGCTTCAATTTTAAATTGAGAAGGATCAAAATAAAAGATAATTCATGTAGCTGCTATAATTTATTTGTAAAAAAATATTCTACTCACTACATAGCCAATATATCAGTTAAATTTTTAATAATTTAAGTATCCATCCCTGCGTAAGTCACATTATTTATCATCTATACAACAATAATTAATGTTTCACAATGAGTATTCCGGTGAAATGTTCTCACGGTATAGTATACCGATAATTTATGCTGAAACTTACGATTAAACGTGATTTCAAACAACTTTATGGTCCATAAGCTTATTCAAAAAGTAGAGTATTTATACTATAATAATACCTCTTAATACGTAATTTGAGACAAGGTAATGTTAGTTTAACAGTATAGTTGAAATCTATCACGGAAGATCTTATGATTAGATTCACATTGACTTGGAATTTAACAGTACTGCGGGGTCGGGCTCGCAACTTGCTGGTGCTTGCTCTTTTAAGGTTAAAGAAGTACATATAATAACCTTAGTACTGTTAGTTGTTAGACATATGATATATCCCACAAGTCGCTAGACCAATCTCGCAGTACGAGAATTATTTTAATTGACAATTATTTAATATTATGCAGAGTACTCTCTAACGAGACGTACGAACAATGCCCATTTCTACTTATCACAAATTTATTGCTTTTCGGGAAATACACACATTCTACAACTTATATCACATTTCGGTTACAATACTTTCAAGATTTACATCAAATGGAAAAAAAAAAATTAAACAGAAGACGAAATTGAGTTCAGCTTTCAGTCTTTTGTGTTTGCAACGTGGTTAATTGGATATCAACTTGAAGAGGTTCATATAGCGCAGTGACGCTCTAAAATTATCTCCATTAAAAATATTCGAGGATAGAAAATTTGAGCTAGCAAATAAACATGATATTATGCTTATACATTGCTGTTAGATGACATTATTTACATGTTTTAAACGCCAAAACGTCACCTTTTTATGGAAATAATAATATTACAAAAATGAAATAACCTAGATAATCGTCACCAAATAACGAAAGACTGTTACGGCACTGAATTAAAATTCAATATTTCAGCATAAATTATAATAACACGAAGCATAACTGGTACCCTGTACCGTCCCGATCCTAACAGTGGACAAACGTAATCACAAACACATGCTTGTTAGCTCGTAAGCGCACACGACACAACCGGTATGTTAGTAACTTAATTATATCATCAACACGTAAAACCAATATCGGTAAATTAACCTAAAAATAAGTAATAAATAACCAATTGGAAGATCGACAGAAGCTGCGCGTAAACAATCACAAAACGAATCAAATTACAACGCAATAATTGGGGACGTTTTAAAAGAACTAACCGCCTATTACTAACACAAATGTACAGAATAAAATAATGAATAAAAAAATAATACTGTATCACTACTGCGAGCAGCAGTGTGGATTGAAATTAAAACTGCTGTCATCATTAATATTACCACTGTTTTCAATTTACATTTAAAATTATCCTACAATCTAATTCAAGCTTAACATAAATTCTTTTAAATATATAATAGATATTATGTATAAAAAAAACACGGAATACTTATAATTTCAATGTTGATCATGATATATATAGAGAGCTTTATAGCTGTTAGAGAGCGTTTTGATAAACATTTATTGTCAATGAATCATTCAATTCACGATTACGAAAGAGCGATACTTAGTATTACTACGAGAACTAACAATAATCCCAACGTCGAAGGATAAATAATCTCAAAATTTTAAAGCTTTTAAATACGATAAGTCGCACGTGAAATGTACGAAACTATGAAATATAGCTGCAACGAAATTACGTATATCATTGGAGAGACATAAGAAGCATGGTCTAGCTAAAATTATCACAATGTCTCATAGACTGATCTATTTACTGGCCCGTGGGGTTGATCGTAAAATAAATAAATTATAACTAAATTAAGTAGAGTTAAGTAAAGGACGGTGATAAAAAAAAATAATAATAAATAGATACGAACAAAACAGCCCACTTCCGATAACACGTAAGTTAAATGCTTCAAGATTACAAAACTGACCACTATGAGGTTATTCTCGTAAACATAATGCCTTGCAGTTTGGTTTTTAATTTTATTAATAATATATGTATTCTTTTATTTTTTACTTTACTGGTTTCTTATGGTTTAGCTTTAGAAAAAATATCAACGTAAAATGAAAAATAAAAATGTAAAAGTATCACTACTAACTTGGTACATTATAATTATCATTATTGCTCCAGAAATTCTTTACCTTGTAAATACGTAAATGCGATAATCCGCATCTTAATTAAGGGGAGATTCAATATTATTGCTTCAACACATTACTTACCTAAACGCTACATGACAGATGTCAGAAATACTAACCATTTCAAATACTGACCGAAATCTGGGCGAAAATAAATTAGATACGCGTGTAAAAAAAAACCTATGTCTACGTAAGAAACAATAAATTTACAATATCTTAATACAAACTTAAAACTAAATGAATACTTGCTTCCTGCAATAGGTAACCGTAAATAATAATTTCATCGAATAAAAGAGAGCATTCAGGCAAGGCTTACGATCGCGGGGTTACTATATAACCCGTTGACAATATCACGAATATAATTCAAATAATCTCATCAAAATTTCAATGTAAAAATGCCTTTTGAACCTGGCAAATCTCCATAACTCATTGTATCACAATTAGGGGAAATTCGGGAATCCATTTGTTACTTCTTTAATTAAATACAAGATGGCGCTTAATGTCTCATCCTTTAAGGCGAACCCTTCACACTTTACTCTTTAAGTGATAATTCTTTTTATAATGAATGAATTAACATTAAAATTCAAACGCCATATAGCTTTCAATCACTTGAACATTTTCTTCAATAATTTCGCCTACTAATCTTAGGCACACGAACAACGCCTTTACTCCTACGTCTTTAATAAAAAATAATGCCCTGCTTATATGTAATACTTTTTTATACAATTAAAAAAAAATCTCCGCGTTTTGAGATTTTTTAGCTGTCCGGAAAATTCACTTAAGTACTTAAATTTGAATTATATTGTTTATAAATTTGTTATTGTTAAAATATAACATATTTTTATATTTATGTACAAAAATATTTAATTTACTTTTACCACAGTAGTGATTGCTTTGATTTGATAATTGAAGCTTCAAATTTAAGTACTTACCTGACACTAATATATGTGAAATTAATATTTTTATTATATTGTCTTGAGACACTGGCCTTAAATCACTACTGGTATAAAACGAATGGGAACATTTACATTTCATAAAAATATATACTCTTCCATATAAAAACTTGTTCAAATAAAAAAAGATTCAACATCAGATCTTCTAGAATAATTATGGGTCTAGATTATTTTTGGACTATTTTCAAAGAGCGTCATTAGTATAGTACTATTGAAACGAAAAGTAAAAAGGTGTAATTTCTCAGTAACCAAAACTAATGTTAAGAAGATAAATGTCACCTGTCACAACGCGGCTGTTTAAAAATATTCCAAATATAAACTAAAAATCATCGTTTGTCTATGGTATGAGTAACTGGCCGTTTGTACACGGGTGCATGTGTGAGTGTTGTTCGAAAATGGAATACGTTAAGTATACTTGGATATCGTGTAAGGTCAATGCGTTTCTTCCGCGGCCACGTGACTCGCCACGAGGTTCAGAGGCGCTTCGTCGTAGTCCGGCATACCGCGGCCCATCTGTGGAAAAAATATTGTATAATTAATAATAGTAAATAAAAATATATATTCTACAGATACAATTGTGTTATGTCACAGACAGAGCTACATTAATACCGAGAGACAGTCCTACTAATATAATAGATGCAAAAGTAGCTTTGCCTGTCTATCTGTCTCTCCACGCCAGAGTTACCACACCCCCGCAATAAACCGGCGTGAAAAAGTGGTATGCCATTGTGTTCCGTACGGTAAGTGGGGGGCAGCTCATCCGCACATTCGAGGCACTATCGCTACGAATTTTAATGGGCGGTAATTCTCGCTTACCATCAGACGATCCACTAGCACAGTTGCCCGCTATGATATAAAATAAATGATCACCTGCGTCCGGTGCGCGGTGTGCGCGTGCAGCGCGGCCAATAGGTGCGGCTGCAACTGGCGGCGCAGCGCGCTCAGCACCGCCTCCTCCGCGCCCTCGCCCCCCGCGCCCGCCGCCGCGCCCCCCGCCGCCGCGCCCACCGCGCCGCCCGCGCCCCCCACCTCACCGCCCTCCCCGCCGTCCGCCGCACCGCCGCAGCCACCCCGCCGCCCTGTAATACAAATATACAAGTATTAACTATAATATTATTCGTGTGAAAAAGTAGAAAACTATATAAATGGACAAAAGATAGGTTATTAAAAAAAAAAAAACAAATATACTAATTTTTAGGCAGGGTTAGCACAAATTTTCGAGCCTACTTCCAAATATGTACATAACACTTAACGTCTACACGTCAAGCGCGCAAACACATGTCTTTGAGAGCAAGTCAGTGCAAACTAAGTTTGTGCCGTGTGGACCCGTTATAATGCATATACATCATGAAACGAGATTGTAATCACTACGCGCTGGCTAATCAAAACAAAGTGCGATACATTTATCTAAATCACAGGTAATCAACTTTAACAAATCAAATAAATTCAAGGAAACACACAATTCCCAACATGTACGTATTAGAAAACAATAAAGAGCGAACACTCACTGGACCTGGCCGACTTGACCTCGTGGCGC
The DNA here is from genome assembly GCF_012273895.1 of Zerene cesonia. Taxonomy (NCBI): domain Eukaryota; kingdom Metazoa; phylum Arthropoda; class Insecta; order Lepidoptera; family Pieridae; genus Zerene; species Zerene cesonia. Next base: position 3,169,438 of record NC_052116.1, on the reverse strand, counting down.
GGGCGGCGGCGGCGCGTGTGTATGGTGTCGCGGCGCATGGCCGTGGGGCGCGGCACGCCGTGCAGCTTGTAGTACAGGCCGCACGCGTTGCACACCATCTCGCCGCGCGCGTCGCGCCGCCAGATCGTCGTGGTGTGCGTGCCGCAGTTCGTGCACG
>NC_052116.1:3141324-3168281 GCF_012273895.1 Zerene cesonia | reverse complement strand
AAAAAATGCTAAAAAAAGATCACATGATTAATGGACAACCCCTAGTCTATCGAAAAATAATCTGTTAAATGTCAGCAAATATCACAGATAACTATTTGTCGACAGATAACATCTGACAACAGTGATAGATAGACAGTTGATATTTTGAGACACAATGTATTTCTGGTTCCGCTATAACAACAAATAATAAAAAAAAAACTTAAGCAACGACTGGTACGGTCATTTATTGGACAGACAGTCGATTTTCTTGCAGTCACTTTTTATGCTTATTTTAGGTATATATGGATATTCTTAATATTAATTAGGAACAAGAAATCGTACCGTTTTGTTTATGTAACGCGTGCCATAACGATTCCTTTTCCGTTTCACTGTCATGCGGCGGTTTGGGCGACGATTGCGCTGACGGCACCGATTGAGTCTCCTCGGGATCGTCCTGAAATTATATAGTATGAAATGAGAAATCATTTATTTTGGTTCCTAATCTTACATTTCTTGTATTAATAAAAATATATATAACAATAATGTTTAACACTTGAGATTGATAAATTCAAATGTTAAAAAAAACCATTTATTCTATCATTTGCTAAATTATTATATTGAGATATTAAAATTATTACAAGAAAGTATAGAAAAAGCGTTATTTTCAGAGCATTGTCAGTTATTGTTTTTCGTGCTTTGTTGACAATAGCGGTATCGCATATGAAGCAATTATCAAAAAAGAATCAGTTGTATTCATATGATGACTGAATACTTTTTATTATAAATAAAAAAATAAAATGGCAACAGTTTTATTATTAATAACCAAAAATAACACGTTCATATCATAATGGATAATGTAATTAAAGACCATTCTAATAATGGTGATAGTAGTCACGCGGAAGGTACACAGACGGACAGCATTATTTACATAGGTCATTACCACGCGCGTACAAATTATATTCAACATAATTGATACAATACACTGTCCGTCCGTCTCGAGAGTATGGAAACACTTCAGTTAGTCAATATATATTGGTTTAAACGATACATATGAATAAGTTGTTAGTAATTAGAATTTAAGGAGATCGTGGACTGTGGTATATTCAAGAAATAAATTGATGTATATTAAATAATTGTGAACAATTACCTGCGACACCTCCGATATATCCATCTGTAGCCTGTCCGGGTCGGAGCCGCTGCTGCTCTGACTGCACTCCTCGTACACAGAGGAGTTCTCCTTCGCCGGTTTCGCTCTCACGCACGCCCTCGCGTACACGTGCTGCTTGTACTCGTCCGCGAAACTTGACATTTTGTTGCTCGCAATCGTTCTGTGTACATACGCGTTGGCCTCGCGCTCCTGCTCGTTGGGATCCAAGTACTCGCTCTTGGCCGAGCTGTAGAGGGACAGGTCCATTTCCTTGTTGTGCTCATCGTTGCTTCCCAGGCTGGTGACGCTCTGCGGCGCGTTGTGTGTGTACGGCTCGTCGACGTACTCCTGCTTGTAGTCCGCGGCGCAAGGCACGTGCGTCTTGTCAATGACGCTCGCGTAGTTTGACGGATAGCTATGAGATTCCTCGTTCTCACGCTGAGCGACCGCTACAGCCTTGCTTATTATATCGATGACTGTATTACAGTGCATCACTTCTCTCGCTCTATCTGAAGGCGGTAAACTTACAGTTTTGAACATTATGTTCGGACTCTCCTCGGGTTTGACGACATATTTTGTTGGGTCATAATTTTTGATTTGTAGAAGTGTAACCGCCGCCTGCCGACTCTCCAAGTTTTTCATCTCCTCTGTCGAATCCGGCGACCCGATTTCGGCGTATTTGTTCTTTGTTGCGTGATCGTAATCATTATCGTTCAATGGTTTAATTATTTCTTCCAGTTTGTCGGCCGTTATACTGAGGACTTCCTAAAAATAAAGAACAATGTTTGTACATCGCTTGTATTTGTTACACGATATCACAAATAAACGTTAACCAATGAAGCGCCACTGTTTCATATCTTTTATGATATCACTTGCCTCCTATGTGATAAGATAATAATAGATCTTTGTATGGTGTACGAGCAGTGTCCTTTCTAATTTCGAAGAAAATGTTCCTTTTACGTGATGTACCCGAAGTGAGTAATGTTAAGACAATCGCCCAAGGCTTATTGGTGCGTGTATCCACAAATTACATAAGATAATGGTGTTTCTTTGTTGTAGGTGTTAGTGATATTAAGTGTCCTAGTTTACGGATCTCACGCGCAAGATGACAAGAAGAGCCCCTGTGACATTTTCGTTCAAGATGTAAACAATCTAACATTGAATTGTTCGCGGCGTAATATTGATAAAATTCCACTGTGGCCTGAGGAAATTAAAGGTCTAGGAGAAAAAGGTACCACCTCCTGTGTCATTGAATTATATGTTCTAATCTAATTATGTAATTAAAGTTATATATCTGTATATATGTTGTCTTTAAACATAACGTTGTAAAATTTTAAATTGATAAAGATTATACAGTCTAAATAAAAAATGGGTGAATGGTGGAATAATTTAAGACTGAATCATATCGCAAAATGTGATAAGAAGCATAACAATGACAGCAGCCCACATATCCACAGCAAACTTATAATGGATTGAGAACGCAATTTATTTACAATTTTTATCACTTCAGTGTTTACGTTAACAGCATTGTAAAACCACCGGTTATTATTTTTTACGTTTTGTTCAAAATGGAATATTGATAGTGGAGATCGTGATATAATATAAGAAGGCATCGTGATTATTGTTTTATTATTTTTTTCAGATAGTCATGTACTCATTACGTTCTTTAACAACAGTATAACCAATGTCACACAATTGGCCCCCGTGCCAGGCAACAAAATTGCAATTAGCTTCAAGTCGAATAAAATTGTTGAAATTGAAGATGACGCATTCAGAAAAATTGATCGAATGGTTTACTTGGATCTGAGCAAAAATTATATTTCAGGTAATATATGTAATAAAATATCTATTCAATATTTTTTACATAGAGCAGAACATTATAAATTTGTTAACAATAAAATTGCCAATTTCGATATAAACACGGATTAAAAATCGTGTTACGTGCACAATTCATCTCAACATAAAATATTAAAGTAAGCCAAGGCGAACCAGAAGTATAATAACAATCTATTAAATAAAAATAATATCATTTTGCAGGAGAAGTGTTACGGAGCGAAATATTCCAAGGGCCCTATAAAAATGGGGTGTATAGTGACATTGCACTAGAGACTTTGAATCTAGGCTTCAATGAGATTCACTCCTTGGACAGATATCTGTTCCAGTATACGCCAAATTTGACGAGGCTGTACCTAAACAACAACCCAATAGAAATCCTAGATCATGTGACTATACTTGCTTTGTCGAGCGCGACCAAACTCGAGGTAGGTAGTTTTTTTATTACGAAAGTAGGACAATTTTGCAAACATGTCACCTGATAGGAAGCAGTCAATGTCTCGGTAACATACGCAAAATAGCGTTTAAAAAAAAATTATAAACGAAAAGCGGTATATCCCACGACATATCTTGGGAAAACCAATTTGCACAACACAGCAAGTTACGAGTGTTTATAATATATAATCTATAATCCATAAAACACAATTTTGTATAAACTTATCTGCTATCAAATTATCACAATACTTGTTTTATGTACTTATATCATCCTAATACGATCTACTGATAATTATCAACGAATGATGTTTAGATCAACACATATGTTAGAATGAATTCGCAATTTTAAAATGTATATTAATCCTACCATGATTACAAAAATATCTACTATCATGGCAAACATTTTGCAGATGATGGATAGCAATGAATCGTCTGTATTAATCCTGTATCTATTTCTATACTGAATGCACGATAAACACTAATGACGTGTTGCCGTAATGGCGTCGTATCAATCAGTGATAACCAGGGAAGCATACATATCCATATTTGTAAACAAAATACTTGATTATAGTTTTAGACGCACACTTTCATATTCGAAGGATTTCACCTGTCTTATACGTGTATGTGATTCCGCTATGATCCGTTTTAAGTTAAAGTTTTAACTAAATTCTTTTGTTACGACCAGTTCTCACTAGGAAAAGACACGTTAAAAACTAGAATATACTAAATTTTCTAAATAGAGCTGCCCTTGACACAATTATTTAGTCAAATCTTTTTTTTAGGTTAGTTTAATCATAACAATTATTACAACAATATTTTTTCATTGTTTTATTTACATTTTAGCATAACAATAGGTTAGAGGAGCAAAGCGACAAGCGTGTTAGGTTTTTTATGAACGACCGGTGAGTGCCAGAATCGACTTCAGGACGTTTCCCACTCAACCATAAACCAGTACGGACCAAAATAAAAATTCAATTAATTCTAGGAAAAAGTAAATTAAATCTCGGTATCAACGCGTTTTGCCTAGTTAGACCTACTTGTATTAAAGGCGTTTAGTTACACCTAGTTCTAACTGGCTGTAACATTTTTGATTATACATAAGATTTCCATTGCTATAATTTAAACAATTTAAACAATTTATTTGCTATCAGCAAATACTCCCTGGATATATATTCTAAATTTTACTATTCGCACTTAATAAAAGACTGCTTTAATAAATTAATCCAAATAACATTTCTTGTAGCCACTACTTTCGTATTATTATATATCCGTTTAAAACATTTTATAAAACAGTACATAACAACACCGGAACAAACAACCTTTCCCATGCATAAACAAGGTAAAGATTGAGCGAAACGATTAACATACATATTCCTTTTAGGTTCTCGACTTATCTAAGACGGACATCGACAACATACCGCTGGATGCGTTTAAGGGTCTCGTGAAGCTGCGACAAATAGATCTGTCTGGGAACTTCTTCTTGAACGTCCCCGAGAGCCTGAGTATCGTTGGCAAAACTTTACAGTACTTGACGTTCAACAACAACCCGATAATTGAGCTGAACGATGATAGTTTTGTAGGTACGTAATATTACTGGCACGATAGAATACAATACTTACAAAGTATAAAGGAATTGTCCATGCATAATATGTACACTAAGCTAACCTCACTATTACAACTACGATCTGTTTTGTAACTAGAACTTTTAGTTCCGTATTGTTGACTTACGCCTCTGCGTTAGCTGTAGTATGAATTAAAATTAAATATGACCTGCTTTTTAAGATTATAACATGAAGCATAGACTAAATAAGCTTAAGTCTTTGCTATAAAATAAAGTTGTATAAGCCGTTGGCTAATTAATGGACTACGTCAATCGAACGTGTTTTGATTTTATTGTGCAGATAAAAATATTGATGGCCAAGTCTGTACATAATTTTATATATTTTTTTAATTTAATTGAATTAAAACAAAAGGCTATCTAAGTAATAATATCTATGAACGTCTTCTGAGTCAACGATGATAAACTAGTATTATCACATTATATCCTGAATCATGATGAAGATACCAGCAAAAATTTAACCACATATTTGAAGTGCCGTGGGAAATCACGAGTTCAAATTATTCACACTTATACACATGGGCGTAGTGAGATTTTAGTTTGGGGGGATGGAGTTCAATAAAGCGATAGCCCAGAAATAACTCCCCAAGGGAGTCACCATTTCGGAAGTCCTTTATAGACTAATTTAAAGAAATACATATGTATATGGAAAATGAGCGAGGCCACTCACATTAAATAATATGTTAAAATTTTTACGGGGAAGGGAAGAACCAACCGCCCCCATGGCTACGCCCAGGATGATAGAACCTATACAATTAAGATCTACATACTTTTTATTAGTGATAATGCAATTACTTACTATACGTAAATACTTTAACAACTTAAAAAATGCAAGCTTTCAAATATTATTTCATTCCATAAGTAGCATATAGAAATTCGTTCTACATGTATTAATATCCAACTCAACGAAATACAAATCCAATACGATTTTATATTACGTAAACACATTCTAATTACGAGAAGACGATCACCGAACTTTCTATTGATGCAGTAAAACGCCAGTCAGCATAGTTACGTTATATCTACCTACTTGTCGAGAAACGAAAGCGGATTATGTTTTACCAGATTTTCACATATACGCAAAATGTCGCTGATTAATCCTCGTCTCCGGAGTCCGGGTGATATTACCCAAGATGCGGCAAAATACTTCGCTGACGAGTCATCCGCATTCGTCGGTGAGAACCGTAGAGATAAAATCGCTACGCTACGTCGGAAAACGAACCTTGAAATATTTAATAAGGTGACTGTGACTGATAAATGCACCATGAAACGAAAGCAATAGCCGTTTAAAAAGCCGAATCGCCTCCAAAATAGTCAGTCATTCACAAAGTGAGATAGTTTTAATATAATGACTCACTTTGAATTCATCATTATCACGATTCGCGTCGTTGTAGATTTATGTACATTGTTATTCGTGACGTAAATGATCTCGGAGCGTATCAGAGGATACTTACTATTTCTTTAAAGATCTACCAAATCCGATTTATATATGGACGTGAGTATCAATTATTAGATAGACATTAATATTTCCGCGCATTGACCAAAATGTGCGTCATATCTTAGGTCACGACTTTTTGCACTATTAGATTGAGATCGTGGTATAAGATATGCTAATATCCAAGCTATTGGGCCCCGTCAGTTACCTTACTAATACGAATACACTTATATAGTATAAACTGCCTTTGTTTGAAATTATTACGCTACATTAGATAGATTAGATATTAACAATAATATACATAACATTTTTGAAATAGAGAAAACAATATCGTAGAGTCGGAAATCAGGCAGTTATTAAAAAAATCAAGTGATAGTATATATGACGATATGTACTAACGCCTAAGAAAAGCAAAGCAAAATTTCAGTAAAATTCAGCTTAATCCAGCACAAATAATGATTTGTCGAAGGTAACAAGAATACTTAAAAAATACATTCTTCATTAAAGTTGGTAGGTAATGTGAGATGTGTATTTGAGGTAACATTACAGCTTGGTCTACGTTTCCTACACGTTGCCACTAATTGAGGGCTCCGCCTTCATTGGTTCACGGTATTCTATTTCCTCGAAACTAACCGAGAGGAAATCGAATCGCTTTATGATTTACTTGCTTAATAACAATTTTACATAATTCTACAAATTTACTGTTTCACGTCACTCTTTTGATCTTGGTATTCATTAAAAATTGTTTCTAGTATTATAAATATAAACGTTTACTTGTTGTACTTTTCACCACGTCGCAACGGAGCGAATTTACTTCTTGATTTTTGTGTATGGAGATAGGAAGAAGGCTGAATAGTACAGGCTTCTTTTTACTGCGTTGGAGCATATCATTCAAATGGGAATTTCATTTGAATACACTGCCCTTTATTTAATTCTCTTTACAACGTCACAACGATACTGACAAGAACGAAAACCGGAAAAAATACCTATAGTATAAAATTGTATGTATTTACAGGATTAACTAATCTACTAGAATTAGAAGTTGGCGAAAACGAGAATCTTGAAGAAGTGAAACGCAGTACATTCTCCCCGCTCACTAAACTCCGAGTACTTCATCTCTGTCACAATAAAAATTTAAGATACATCAGTCACAATGCCTTCCGAGGACTTAAAGATAAATGGACGTTAAAAGAGGTAATAACAACAAACTTTGACATTTAAAGTTGTGTATTTTAAGAGATTATAATACTGTTGAGAAGACAAACATGTCAGATATTTCTCGTCCTTCAAATCGCTATGATAATGTGGATGCCAACTAATCCAGCGCGACGTAATATCAAAACGTTCACGTATGAAATCACGTTTGTCGACCTTCCTGGTTGTACTTTCTAGATACCTATATTTATATTACGCGTTATAACGTTTTTTTTTCGTAGCGCAACTTGTCTCAAAATAATTAATTACAAGTACAAGTTTATAGGATAAATCAATAAAGAACCATACTTTCGAACTCCTATAAAATCTGACATTGATTTTCACGTACGCAAACAAATCATAATCAGTAAATAAAGTATACAAAGCGGTCTGGCCCAGTTTACATTTCTTACTTTACTTCAAATAAACTAGGTTAGCTGATCAATCAGTTTATATTTGTTTTGATAATACTCGATAGATTGCAAAATTCATCCCGGAATTAGGACGGGGCTTTATCAAGCGATAGTATTCGAAAAGTTCCTATTTACATATCACACAGCTTTGCGAGTTCTTCTGAACAACTCTAACCCTATATTATTATTCACCTATTATTATAGAGGTTCTTCTAGTATTAAAACAATCACAAAGTACGGTCTATGCAAAAATAATCCACCCAATACGTTTAAAAGATTACCGCCGCGTCATATTCTAGTTTGAACTAGAATATTGTACAATAACAAATACAATTGTAGCAACTATATATTCAAAACTTTCTTGTTTTAAATATACATTTAACATTGTAACTTTGGATCAAATTTACTGTTATTGTTTCGCATTCTAAGGACATGTAAACTGCAACGTTTGAGCGTGCACTTTTCCTCAACAGGTATATCTCGATGACAATAACTTGAGCGAGCTCTCGACGGACCTTATGCCGTGGAACAAGTTAGAGGTTCTGGGCATGACGGGCAACAGCTGGCTATGTAACTGTGATTTAGCTAATATCGTCACCAAACAGGACGCCGGCTCAAAATTTAGAACTGGAGAAATACCTTAGTGAGTATAGCTTTCTGGCGATAAAAAGTACAATGCCAAATAGCATAAGCATACACTTACTTTGGGATATTATTTAGATTAACATAGAATTGAGGTAGTTCAAAATAAATGGCAAAAAAAAGTAAACCAACAGAAAACAATATCATTATATGGAGAGAAATTTCATACATATAATAAGTTAGGATGAAAAATTGTCCCTATACGCGCCACGGCAGCCAAAGGTATTAGATGTGGCAGCCAAAGGAAATAAACATAGGTAGAAAGTGAACAGTCACAGGACAGCTTTATCCAGAGCGATTTGTTAACCTTCATACAAGTTATCCACTTGTTCTTATCTTTATCATATAGAAATGTAACTAAAAAACAAATACATTCTCAACTGTCAACAAAAATAATTACTATATCAAAAGAGAACTGACATGCAGTAAGCGATGATTTAAGATATTATTTGGTCTGCGGTTGTAAAAATTGTTATGACACCATGTTTTTGAGTAGTATAATATGTAGTGCTATTAGTTTTTTTTTAAACCACATTGGTCTTGATGGATATATATATGGATATACGTCATGGGATAAGATCTGTGAAAAATTAACCATACATATATAGGCTTACATATATTCGAAAGTAAATATTGCTGTCAGTTCCTCGTAATAGAATTGAATTTTATTTTGCGATATGAAAACATGGGGAGAATAGGGAGTAGTTTTTTTTTATGCAAATCTACACAAAAAGGCAGTATAATGGTGTTAATGTTTCAATACTTGTGATATCTATTATAGAATAGAATAATTGGATAATATATAAATGTGTGTATGTTGTTACAGTTGTGCAGCGCCTATGAGATTGAATGGAGCGTTCATTACAAACATCACTGTGTCTTTCTGTCCCACATTTGACACTACTTTTGCACCAAAGAGAGGATTCTCCTTCTCAGACTTAAGACCAAAACATATTTTATGGAGTATTTTAGGTGTAGGAACAGTAGTAGGTATTGGTATGATATGTGGAATTATTTTTAATGCCGCTAAAACATGCTACAAGAAAAAATTAAGTCAACCAATTCGTTATGTAAACATAAATTCAGAGTCAAGTTTTGCGTAAGCAAAATATTATTTATGTTGTATTATAAACAGTTTAGACATAAAATTGCATTATATTATGAAATTTATGACTTGTAATTATTTTAGAAATAAATATATTTTTGTTAATCATGACATTTCTATTACTCACCTCCTTTGGACCTGATAAGGAATTTGCATACTGAAGAAATTGTTCTAATAATCTTTCAGATTTGTGTGATAGTTCTCTAAATGTATGAAACTCATCTAGTTTGTTCGCACAACTTCCACATACTACCTGTGGCAGCATGTCTTCTGGAGATACCTAAAAAAATAACATAGATCATTTATTTTGACTTTACAATAACTATATTAAGAGATGATGTGGCCAATGACCTTTCACAGACATAATCATAGGTATGATTCATCAAGTAGCTATCAGATCAAATAAAAATATAAGAATTTTATTCCTTGACTAGCATATAACTTTAATATTCTGAGATCACATAAAAGGCAAATGCAGTTCCCCTATAAAATGCATGTCTATATTTAGTATTTATTGGTTCTCAAAATAGATACAGTGTCTGTTCAAAATAAGAGTGAAGTGAAGACAAGGAGAGCAAGGATGTGATTGGAAGTCTATGTGTGTAGAGATGAGGAAGGAGAGGGCGCGAGGGGCGCATGAGACCGCGGTTAGATAGGAGATCTCGTACGCTCCTTTGTTATCACCGCGCGGTCGCTGATATAGCGCACTGCCACCCGCCTTGCCTATCACTTCCAAGAACGACATTAGTCATACACTCGAGCACTCAACGCGTGGGCCGTAACATGATATCACAATGCGAAAATACCCAACACCCGCGAGAAAGTTAATGGCGCTTATCAGTATCCACAATCTTGTACGCTAATGCTTAACTTTCACATGAGAAAAACTCAGCTTTTCGCCACTAAATTACGAAATCAATGCACAATTATTTACCACTATTGACAAATATGTCATTATCATCTCGGAAAGCTGTGATTTATCCTTATCACGGTCGAATATTGGAAGTTTAACATCACTGCAATTATCGCCACAGAATGATAAACAAAGGCGACACACTGAATGGAACTTCGGCGGCAAGTTACACATATTTAGAAATCAAAACAGAGAAAAGATATCACAACGAAAGAAAACATTTAGAAATGAATCGCTTAACTAATTGAAAAATTATAAATATTTCTTGAAAAGATAACTCAGCATGCGATGATGTAGGATACATCACATCGCGATTGTCAACCAAACGAACGAGCAAGCTACACACACATACACAAATACACCATTGTTTACGGTACGTTGAATATTGCGCGTGTAGGTACCTACTATGGCGCTAGTAGTCTTCGAATTGACATTCTGATAAAAATGATAACGTTGTCAAAATGATTTCTGCTATCATTTTTATCAATAAGCTATTTATGCGTAGGATTTGAAAATATTTTTTTTATATTAATTGTAATTCGTCTTTCATAGTATTCATAATCTATTTTGGAACAAATGTGTCTATCTAAATGTATCTTTATTTTAGATTTAACAATGACGTTAAAATTTTTATGTAATGTTAATAATAATATTATATATACGACTAAATTAGGCAAACAAAATATGGACACATCTTTATAAAATTCCCAATACTAACAGTGTTCATTTAAAATGTAACAACTTAGAATAAGTCCTTAAATAAAGTAGAAAATATAATTCCGTCTTAAAATGCAGCAGTATTTACTAGACAAAAAGGCTATCGAATACTTCATTTAATCAATTTAAGTTAAAGTGATGTACTGCACAACATTGAAAAATTTGATATTAGTAATAAATAAATTATGTACGTGCAGATGCGGCGTGTAAAATAATATGAGGAAAACAAGTCAAAAACATTCTTTTTTTTTGTTTTAACATAATGTGTCATATTTTAATTCTGATTGTTATTAATATATAATCATTCCCCAAATATTATTGGGGATTTTTATTAAAATTAAGTTAATTCTATTAGTAGTTGAAATTGACATATGACATGTTTGATTACTGTTCCTGACTGATCAGATGATGACACATGAATATGAATGACAACAATGTTGAAAGTATACAAAGACAAAAATAATTGTAACTAAAGTTTATTGAATTAATCCTAAACTCGTGTACGCAATTAATATCAATCTCTTATAATTATATTCTTTTACCGAATTTTCTAAAATGTACCACTAACAAAAGTTACAATTAAAGCTATGTATTTGTAAATATGTATCGATAATAACTTAAAATACATAAACAAGGTGTTGGGATCACATCAGAATTTGACTTTTAACATACTTTAAGAAATATTTGTCTAAAAATGGAAAATTCTACTAATGAAATCGTTAATGAAACTTCTGATACAGCAAATCTAATAAGCAATGAAGAGGCTAGCACTTCAAACTATGCTCAATTAAACAAATCTTCTGACTTACAGGTACAATTTATGTTAGATATTTTTGATATAATACAAATTATAATATTTATAAGTAGCAAATGAATAAAATACGTATTTTCTATGTTGTGTTGATGATTACTTAAAAGTAATAAATCAAATAATTTAAATTAATAGACTTACATAAAATATGTGGACATATTATTTCATGTTCATAGTAGAATTTGTTATTTGGCTGCTTGTCAAAGATTTATTTTAACATTCATCATATTAAATTGTAGGATTCTGGTGAAGAGGACATCCATGGAAGTCATGGGATAAGGCGTAGGCAGCCTGTGCAAAAAATTACACCAGGATCTATGAATATTTTGTCAGCAAAATATGAGGTGAGTGCATTTTTATGTTAATTAACATAATTCATAACAATTGAAAATGTTTTTAATATTTATGACTTGTCCATAATTTTTACAGAGTTTGGATTATGACACATGTGAAAACCACTTACTTCTAGATGAAGAAAGGAAAAGAGGTTATCCATATATAGTCAAGAAAGACATAGCAAGATGGTTTATTTTTCTTTTGATTGGTGTCATAACAGCGCTAATTGCTTTTATAATTGACATTTGTATTGAAGAATTCTCCAATATCAAATATGTACAGCTGAAGAAATGTATCCTTTTAAAAGATTATATACATTTGGGTCGAGATCACGGGTGGAGGGGTGGTGGGAGAGGTTGGTTCATATCCTGCCTCATGTACACATTTCTTTTATCTTTTAATAAAATTTCATTTATAAAGCATTTAAATGCTATAACACTATAAATTAGAATCATATAAAATTTATCTTAGACATAGCTAGGGGGTTGTTTTAGGTATTCAAACCCTCAAAAAGGTGGATGGCATTTGCAAATATTCTTACCATATGAGCTCGTAAACACGTAAGCTCAGATTCTGTTTTATACATGAAAAAGAGACTGACAAATAGACAGGGTTATTCTTATTTATCTATATAATTTCGCATTTATGATAGTAGTAATTAAATTATGCAATAATTATTTTAATTATATTATTTCCTGAATAAATCATACAGCTGTTGATAAGTATGTGCTGTTAGATAAGCTCTACATTCCATATTTGTTGTGGGTGTTGACAAATATATCAATTGTGTTTATTGGAAGTGTACTTGTTGCATATGTGGAGGTAAGTGATTTCAATTCATTTAAATTATAGTAAATTTAGGTGGCCATCAATAGTTTCTATCTATTACTAGAATTAATAAATGGTTGCATATTATGTTACATTAGTTTATTAAAAAAAAAATAATTCAGTTAATAATAACAAAAGTTGTGGAAATTAAAGACTTTTACTATGAGCATGGTTATGGGGAGATGCTTGCTGTCAAGTGTTTGAAACGTTGGGTTAAATAATATAATGAATAAATCGCGTTTAAATTCCATAAAAGTCTTTAACTTTTAAATGTATAATACTTGTGTAAAATCAAACACCTTTTGTTGTGTCCAAAATCCAAAATTATTAAAAATATATATTAAACGACAAAATTTAACTTTTTATACTTGCATCTTGATAAACATGTCAAATTTTTAGCCTGTAGCTGCAGGCAGTGGTATACCGCAAGTAAAGTGTTATCTCAATGGAGTTAAAGTACCAAGAGTCGTTAGAATTAAGACACTGATTGTTAAAGCAGTGGGAGTTATCACTGCTGTTGTTGGAGGACTAGCTGGTGGGAAGGTTTGTAAAAAACAACGTGTCATTCTGTTTTTATATACAATGTACACTACAGCACAATGTATGCATAGCGAAATCTCAGCAGTTCTATTTCGCCAATTTTGAACTGTCTTTCTCAAAAATGACGTTCTTAATTGGACTACATTATTTTGTTGAGCTTATTTCTCAATTACTATGTGATATTTCAACCGATTGACGATATTTTTTATTGTTTGTTGGTAAATTTATGTCTATAGTTCCCACTTTAAAATAGGAACGCCGTCGACTTTCTTTTTTATTTCAACTATTCAAATTCTTTCACCAAAGGGCGAATTAGAAAAAAAGCATAGACTTAAGCCAATTAATGTAAAAACGTACATATCCTTGGCTCTTTCCCACACCGTTGTCGTATGGAGAAAAAATACCAGATAAAAAATATTAATCTTTTAAAAATTAAACAGCAATTCTTTTTTGAAATTTCGTATGACTGGATATATACAGGAAGGGCCCATGATACACAGTGGGGCTGTGGTTGCGGCGGGAATTTCTCAAGGCAAGAGCACGACATTTAACAAGGACTTTAAAATATTTCAATATTTTCGTGAGGATCACGAAAAGAGAGACTTCGTGTCTGGAGGAGCGGCGGCCGGCGTATCTGCAGCTTTTGGAGCTCCCATTGGTAATTTCATTCAGCATACTATTTTTAAAGTGACTTATGACCGCCAAATAAATTTCTTGGAAATTAATGATCGCAAAACTTTATTTCACTAATAATGTTTTCCTGATGTATATTTTGCAGGTAAAAATAACTAAAAAATGTAAAGTTCGAAATCTAGTATTTTTTTATTGTGCTAAAATAAGAATTAACACAGAGAGATAGTCTTTCATTTCCTTGGATATATCTAACATTATCTTAGAACATGAAAAAATTATTGTTATCTTTCAAGGTGGTGTTCTATTTTCACTGGAAGAGGGGACAAGCTTCTGGAACCAGGCACTAACATGGCGAACATTTTTCGGTACCGTTGTCTCTACATTCACGCTAAATTTTGCCCTGTCGGCCTATCATGGTCACCCCGGCGAACTGAGTTATCCTGGTATGTTGGCTTTAATACACAAATATATATATTTTATGCTTTGCACCACACGGCTGCATCTACGGAACAAAGTCCTGTAAGAATTTTCATCCCTTTTCCTATTTCAACCCATTGAATGATTAATAAAGATTGCACATGTCTGACCCACTGTCTTCCCCTTTTTTCATTCTCAATGTCCTTCAAATTTTGCGGTGTAGCCATGAAAGTGTAATAAAAAGACAGACAAAATAATTTCGCATTTAAAACTTTTGTTTGGATGCTGTTAATAAGTTATTGAAGATATATTTAATATGAAAAGTGGTAATATGAAAACTTTGATATGGATCAAATCAAATCATTAAAAAACCCAGCCTTTATTATCTTTATGTGTTTCCTTTACTTGAAACAGTTTATTTATGAAGACTTAACCATTGAGCCAGTTGTTTTTTTTTTTTTTATTTTCCAATTTTTTCTAGGCTTATTGAATCTCGGTAAAATGGAGCCATTCCCCTACCAAATCTATGAATTGCCAGTGTTTATTGTCTTTGGCATAATAGGTGGTCTACTGGGAGCTCTATGGAATTATATTAACTACAAACTGGCAGTTTTTAGAATAAGGTAAATATTTTAACGCAATTATGTTTATCATCATGCATGTATAATTATATCTCCAAAGTAGAAAAAATAATTAGTTTTTGTAAAGAAAGAAAGAAAGAAAATACATTTATTTATAACAAGGTAAAGTTAATAAAAAATAAAAATAATATGATTTACAAAAAGTTAAATAAACCTCGTATAAACGGGAGATCCACTCAGTGTTTAAGAGTCTAAGCCCATTAAAGGAACTTAGACTCTCCACTGATTTCCAGTGGATACCACTGACAGTGTATGTTTTTGTAAAGTAGATAGTTTTTATAATTATTCGGTTATTAAAAATTGACCGAAATTGCTCTGCCTGAAAATTTTTTGCAACAAAATCGATTTCGATTCCCGCTCATGGTTGATCTCTTTTTCTATTGACATATAAAAGGGTGGTTTTCATTCAGACTTTTTTTTTGCTTTTTTACTTATAAAGTTGACTTTATTTGAAACTACCGGTCCGCACCGGCTTAGCCCGTGGTACATATATATTTTATAGCCTTCCTCAATAAATGGGCTATCTAACACTGACAATCCTGAGATTAACGCGTTTAACCAACCAAAAAAAATCTCTTTTTTAGTATAGATTCAAGGAACATTAATCCTTCCGTGTGGTTCCTTTAGCTCCTTTTCCTCCTTTCCGTTGTAGTTTTTTGTAAACAACAGCAACAAATTTATTCAAACAGTATTATTTCATAAGCATTTTTCATTTATGCTATGATTCAAGAAATTAGAATAGATCTAGAAATGATATATAATTTTTATAGGTATGTGGGCACACCGTGGTTGCGTGTTGTGGAAGCATGCTTAGTGGCATGTGTTAGTGCTACGTGTGGATTCCTTATGATGTTTCTTCTGAATGACTGCCGTCCGCTCGGCGAGGATCCCACGAAAGTGCCGCTCCAGGTACGTATGTTAGTCAATTATATGTTTACTAGCTGTAACCTGCGGCGTCACTCGCGTGGTACCCGGATAAAAGTTGCGGTAGCCTATGTGCTAATCCAGACTATAACCTATCTCTGTCCCAAATTTTTTACATATACGCTGAGCTGTTTTTGCGTGAAAGAGTTATAAACGTCCATTCATCCATTCATCCCTATCGTACCTGTATGAAATTTGGTGATAGTGAATTATTCACTCTCTAAAATAAATTTTTGCCTTTTTTCAATCCAGCTATACTGCGCGGACGGCGAGTACAACGCGCTGGCCGCGATCTGGTTCCAAACACCGGAAGCGTCCGTCCGTTCGTTCCTCCACGACCCTCTCGGCTCGTACAAGCCAGTGTCGCTGCTGGTGTTCGTGATCAGCTACTTCCTGCTGTCGACTTGGACGTTTGGTCTCGCCGTGTCCAGTGGACTCTTCATACCGAATCTGCTGACGGGCGCCGCGTGGGGGAGGCTGTTGGCCATTTGGATACAGTACGCGATACCGTCTACGGTACGGCTGACCTCAAAATTATTTTTTTGTTGTCTGTACAGATTGTGTGAATTATTTCATGATGTTAGAAAATGGAAATGATGAATTAAAGAATAAGAGATTCCTTCACAAAAATATATACCCAATTATATGTTAATATCAGCAATCTAAGAACTATCGATTCAATCCTTCCATGCATATTCACTTGCTATATATTATGTTTATCGTGCAATTTTTTATTATTTCATATTGTAGAGTATAAATCCAGCCAAATACGCTTTGATCGGCGCTGCGGCCCAGCTCGGTGGTGTAGTGCGAATGACCATTTCTTTGACGGTCATCATTATCGAGACAACTGGGCAGATCTCGAATGCACTGCCAATTATTATCACGCTGGTGGTGGCCAAATGGACTGGGGACTTCTTTAATGAGGTTCGTGTAATCATCATCAGTGACAATAATTTTATTTTCTTTTGATCACACTGTCTTACTACTTCATCATATTTAATGAAATAGACTCACTCACAAGCGCCTATTAAAAATCGTACAAAAAGTGATTATAACATCTCATTTCTTGACTGTATCGTTCAGTCTATTGTATCGCTCATAGCAATACTCTGACTTATTATTATTATTATTATTTATTTATACAAGAAACAAAGACTCATTTTGTTAGTAAAAATTTATTATGTATTAAAAACTATGTTATTATGTTTTAAATACAACCATTGTAACTACTAGGTATGTCAGCCACAACTACAATGCTATAATGGAAGCAGACAGTAAACATGCGTATGCAGAATTTTGTTCAGGACAATTTTTGAGCGATAGCGAGTCTAGTTGTTTATGAATGAGTGAACGGATGAATGAAAATTGAATTTTCATTCATTCATTTCATTTCAGAATTTCCAAAATTCGTTATTGCGTACAAAAACAAATAATATATAGGCGAATAAAAAATGTTCATTGCGCTATGTAAAATAAACAATTAGAATCGATGAGGTTGACGACCATTCCACGACCAGGGTATATACGACATCCACATCCAACTGGCCGGCGTGCCGCTGCTCGCGTGGGAGCCGCCGCCGCTCGCGCACAACGTGTACGCGTCGGAGGTGATGTCGCACCCGGTGTTCACGCTGCGGACTGTGGAAAACGTTGGCCATATCGTGGAGATACTCAAGCTGGTGTCGTACAACGGCTTCCCGGTCGTCGATCCGCCGCTGGCTGATGATGTGAGTGGTTATATCTGGCTCTCCAAAAAAGTTGCCAAGTGAAAAAAATTCACGTAAAATCTAGTATATATCTCTAGCCTCCCGATTACCTCCATCTATTAACATAAATCTACATTTTCTGCATTATAGGCTGAAGTGACGACTTACAAGCGGTTGCGTGGTTTAATACTCCGTTCCCAATTAATAGTACTCATACAGAACAAGATATACAATGAAAATGCGAACACAACATGGTCTAACTTCAACGTAGACATGAATATGTTTAGGAAGGAATATCCGCGATACCCTTCTATTGATGAGGTAAGAATAAAACTCATTTTATCATTCATTTAAATTAGAATGCGAGAAAGTAGAATAAAGCATGAAATAAAAGCGTAATAAAAACCATATACACAAACTCACTGACTCTTGTGGCGCTCAAACCCCAAACTCAAAAAGCATATTAACAAATATTTATTCACAGTGTATCAAAATTAATGTCATTTACACCATTTATCAGTTTCATTGTATCCCTGAGTCCTGACCAAATTATATCTAATCTATATCACTTTTAGTATAGTCTATTTCTGTATAACTATAGTCTCTATTATTTACATCACACAATAAATTTCAGTTGGAAATAGCGGACTGGGAGAAAACATGCACAATAGACTTACGACCCTTTATAAATCCATCTCCATACACCTTACCGCATCGAGCATCTCTACCAAGGCTTTTTAGGCTTTTCAGAGCTCTAGGATTACGACATCTACCTATTGTGAATGATGTCAATGAGGTATTTTTTGTATCAATTATACTTTTTCATGTACCAATTATTAATGTATGTAAGTACTGTAACATCATCAAGAAAGCATTCTATTGACAAAATACTATGGAATTATTGCATTTAGAATAATTTTATCTTATTTAACCAAGAGTTACTGAAGTTTTGAATGAACCAAAAATATACTTACTTAAAACAAATAAGTTTAATGGATTTTTTTAAATAAATTCTTTATTTGTCCAGGTGGTAGGAATGGTAACACGGAAAGATATAGCAAGGTACAGAGTATGGAGGCATCGGGGACATATGGGAATGGAAGAATTATTACTTTCTAGTGAAATTTAAATATTAATATTTTATAGGAATTATATTGATATTGTATATTAATAAAAGTATATGAAAATATTAATTAAGTGTAAAACATATTAATTACCTGTTTTTATGTGTAGGAATGCCAATAGTTTATTAGTGATATTTTTTAAAGTATTCTGATAAACACAATAGAGCTGTGAAATATTTGATATAAATAAGTATGAGTATAATTTATTCTTTTTAGCTCATTAGTCATGCTAATGTAAGAACACTTCTGTAATTTGATTTCATGTTGTTTACTAATTAGTTTACCAAAGACATCTATCAAAAAATTTATTATATTTTGGTCACTTTCAATCACTGATTAATATATTAGTGTTAGATAATTTAGATTATATTTACACGGAGGAAATATTTATTAATAAAAATAAAGTATTTTATTCTGTGTTTTATTCTTTTGCTCATAAGAATACTGCTACAATTATATCATTAACTGTAAAATCTCATTGTCTGTCATCAACGATATGAATAGTCCTATTCTCGTCAAGTCGTCGTTAATTATTAACAAACAGTTCCCAGCCAATACCAGCCCACAAATTGATAAACAATATAACAGGTAGAATAACCAATATCAACAGTATATAATTCACATATTCATCCATTGTAAATTTATTATAGGTATCAGATATTTTTGATGTTTCTCAGCAAAACGTGAACGTGAACCTGAAAATTGTTAGGAATAATTTTTTTACTTTTACACAGCAAAGAAAATCGTGATATTTATAAATAACGAGTTTCGATGAGATCTAATTTTTTTCAATTCAATTTTTTTTTGTTAATGGCAATTTTGCTTTGTACAATTCTGCCAGTATCACGTTGGGAAGATTATACACGATTTAGAAAATTTTTCTATATTAATTGATGTCAATCAAATTGCAGATATACCTAAAACAAAGAAACATACACAATATATAAAAATACACAACAAATAAGTCAGTAATGTTAGTCTTGACAGATAGTATAAAATAAGAGTTAATTAGAACAGACAATTTAACCTATGTTATGAATAGCTAAATAAGTTATTAGATATATAAGATTTTATAATTTAAATTTGTTAGAAATTATAGAATGAGATAGTAACTTTAACATGGGATCATTCAATACTGACAGGAGGAGATTCATGTTTGTGGGTCTGGGGATGTTTGGAGGAAGGGAGTCATATAAGGAAGAGGAGCAGTTTGGACAGTTAAAAAATAAATGGTCTAATGTGCCCTCGTCTATACCGCATTCACATAAAGAGTTATCCCTAACCCTTATTTTTGCCAAATGGACTGGAGTGCAACAATGACCCAGTCTCATTCGGTAGATCATTGAGGTGATGAATTTATTCAAGTTTTTATATTTAGCAAACCAAGGTTTTTTAGGGATACAAGGCTGTATGTTAGCGTAGTGCTTTCCTTTTGTCATTTGTGAGGTTTTCCAGGAAGCTTCCCATGACTTAAATAGGTGAGGCTTAGCCACTGCTGCAAGATCCTGGGAGTAAACTAGCTCATGGGTCTCTGGGGCCATACGCATATCGATGAGATCTAAATTTAACACAATGTAATCCAATGTCAAAATTATCTGACAATAATTGTCAATGTCACACATCACATTCTTTTTAATATTTAATGGTTTGATTACGAGACCTTTAAGCCAAGTGTTATTTTTGATTCACAAATAACATTATGGTCACAATCAAAGATATGGAACCCATATTTGGTTCTATGTATATTAAAGTACTTTGTGAATATAGTTAGGTATATCGTCTTACTAATTTTAAATATTTGTCATGTTTATTTTCATCCCTATTTATTGTTGTCCTCTCACAGAGCAACAAACTAATAGATATTTAGTAATTGAAATACATTTGTTATCACTGGATATTGGCAGAATCCATCTCTATTAAGATCGGAAAGGCTAAGAACAAGAATATGCATTTCACGTTATAGTCATGGTAATTAATTATGTTATAACAAATATATCAAAATTAATTTAATAAAAAAAAAATTATGTGGTGTTGCCACAACAATCAAATGGATGGAAGTTGATCTTATACGGGCTCTTAGACTTATAAACAACTGAAATTTCCTAAAACCCTTTTCACATCTTTGGCATTTGAATGAAATAGAACTGGCGAAATTATATTCTTAGGAGTTGATTTGGCACCTCTAGCACACGGCATCTAGTATCCCTTACAGAGATTGGTATAATAATCCGGATCCACTATTCATACTCACAAAGTGTCAATGGGTTCGATATTGCTTTAGTGATAATTATATGCCTAGAGCTATGCTTCGATATAACTAGTATTGTAGAGATAGATTGTGAGTTTTTATGGAGTAATCTCGGGGGTCAGGAAGTAGGAACCTTAGATCATATATGTCTGGATAAGCCTTACTTGCGTATTCCCCTCTGCCAAAGTATATGCATTAGAGCAAAATGGCGCCGACGATCGGCATTTATCATTAAAAAAAATATATTATTTGTAAATCCATAATCATTAAACCTGTCATGCATAAAAAAAACAATCAATATATTATATTTTATTAAATTAAACATACAATCACTTTACTTACAAAGCGAGAGTTAACATTAAAAATAACATGATTATGTCAAGATTAAATTATTACAGCAATAAAAAGATGTGTTGAGATTTGTCTTTGAGAGTGGAGTATAAAATTCATCAAATAAATAAAAATTACACGCAAAGAGAAAACAAGTGATACAAACAGATTTTTTTACTATTAAATACTAGGGTAGATATGGCAATAGGTATGGGATATATCTTAATTTGCAAAATATAAGGATTAACCTCATATTTTTCAAATTAATATATTATTTAAATATTTATTCTACTTTTAACCTATAGATCTTTCATTTCAATAATTATTACCCAATGAGAAAACTTAAATGGGTATACCAATTTAAGTGTTCTCAATCAGACACATCTCAATACATTATTAATACAATAAAAACATACAATTACAACTCAAAAACATGGAAGAGACAGTTAATCGCTTGTTGGGCATCCTCAAAGTATCGAGGCTTGTCAGCTCGCGAGATTCCGTAGTCGGGGTCCAACGCTGGCAGTAGCAAATCGGGGTTACTGCTATTGCTAGAATTACTGCAAACACTAACATTGCCGATGTCTCGCGCCGATTGGTTCGTGTGAGAGACAAAACGGCTGGACTGTGGCGTGCTCAGTCTGTGCCGCGCCGAGTTAGTTACCATTCTCTTCATCCTATCTACGTTGCCTTTAATTGCCACCATTATTTTATGATTTTCTGCTTCGTGCAGATAATCCTTCAAATCCTGTAATGGTAATTAATTTTTGTGAAATTTCATGTCTCAATCGTTTTTTTAAATCAAAATAGCTTTCATTATAAACATCTTTATCTACATGTTTTGATGTCACTTTTTAACCGAGTAGGCCATATTCCTACTTGGTTAAAATGCTTTTTGTAATATAAATAAATACTTTTATTAAGTGAAGAGCGCCTGGTATTGAAGCTATCCTATCTCCAAGTTTTTTTTTAATTTATCCATTACTAGACGCTCGTCCCAGCTCCATCCGGATATCAAGATTCCTGTTTTATCGCAAGGGAGCATTTAATCTGGATAAAAAGTATCCTATCATCCAAGTCAGCTCATACCCTGTTTGTATACCAAATTTCATCAAAATCTATTCAGTAGCTTCAGCGTGATTGACGGACAAAAATCAAAACAAACAAACTTTCACATTCATAATATTAGTGTGATTACTAATTATTGATGGGGTTATAAAAATTACGAGTCTGATATTTTTAAAAAACTTATCATATAAATACCTTTTTAATTTCATCATATTTGGCGAAAAGCCATAAGTAAGTAGCTAGTATGCAGAATAAGTGCGTCTCACTGTTGCTAAATCGCCACATGAATTTCAACACAGGCGGTATGCGGTCTCTCTGCAAATAATATATAATACGTTAAGCTATACCTACATACATACAAAAAAACTAAGAAACACGTGTGCGTCTCAGGACACTCGATAGAAGCTTATTTATAGCTTATTTTAGGTTATTTCAACTACTTCTATAGAATAAAAATCAAGATACTTGAAATATAATAGTAATAATATGTAATTAATAACTAATACTGTAAAGTTATCTCTTTTGCTTATTCCGATAATGTCATTTCAATTTTTATTAGCCACTCACCGCATATATCTTAGGTCCAGTTATCTTATACCTAGTCAGGTTGACCAAAACGGAAGCAGCCGACTTCAACACTTCAATACTAGAAATAGATCTGTTTGTTACAGACATGTACACATATACGCGACGCACTATTGAAGCTGCGTTTGAGTTATACATCATCGGGAACACCTCTGTTAATAGCTCTGAAACATTCATATTAATAATATCATTAATGATATGTTTAATATCAATAAAAATAATTTTTGATAAAGAAAATAATTGTTACTTTATTTCTATACATTTTTTTAAACAACCTTGTTACTTTTGTGTAACAAAACAAATTTATTAATCTTATATAATTTTATCTTACCAAGAGATCGGAATGCTCTTATTACAGTCTCTATATCGGACATGTTTCGAAGAACATCCATGGCTTCTTCATTTCTTTCCCCAAGTGACCTCTGAGTAGAATGAACTTTATCATCGCGCCATCTCCTTCGCCATTCTAGAATTCTTGCATCATTAGCAACGCGCACTCTGTGTCCGCGAAATAGAGCCTGAAATAATGTTTAAATTTAATATTAAAATAAAATTAAAAAAAATATTAGATACAATATTCAAAATAATAAGAAATATACATACTTGAATTTTTGCTGCAGCCCAGTCTTGCCTTTTCTGTTCTCGTAGTTTTAATAAATTCTCTCTTTTGTTTTTTACTTCCTTCCTTACCAAGTACCCCCTCATGTGTGCTTGTAATTTTATTATTGTCTTCCTTTTGTGCATATACTCGAAATGTATATCACGCGTTAAAAGTTTTCCTCTCCACAATCTCTGTATGAATACTAACTTTTCATAGTATCGTTTGTAAGTCCTCTGTACAAGATATTTACGTACGTTCTTTTGTATACACAAAGCAGCCTTTTCTCTTTTATTTTTAAGGATTTGATCTCTAGTTCTTTTAAGTCTATAAGCGCACTGAATAGCTATGACAGACGCCTTGAGTCGTTGATATTTTCTCTTCTCTATAAAACATCGAACATGTGCTTGCAACTTTGTTATATTAGCTTTAACTTCGAGGAATTGAGTCCTTGAGTTCTTCGTTAATAAATAAGATCTGTAATATCTTTGTATTTTTACTGTCGCATTCCTTATTTTCAAGTAGTGATTGCGAACAACTAACATACGGAAGACTGATTGCATAATAACTACTTTTCTTCTAAATTCTAAGAACCGTCTGCGTTCTTTTATAGTACTGTACCAATTTGTTATTGTTGTAATGGCTTGAATTTGTACCAGAGTTTTCTTTCGAGCTAACCGTCTTTCCCTTATATGGCGCTGTACAAATATAGTAGCTCTTCGCAATTGTAAATATTCCTTGCGAAGTTTTTTAGTTTCTATGGTAGATCTATACCAGTTTTGTATCAATATAACAGCTGACTTTAACTGGGTATATTTTGATTTTTCTTTTCTACCTTCAACATAGGCCCTATATGCCATTTGAATTTGTAAACAGGCTTTGCGTTGATTTTGATAAATATTTCTTTGCTTAACCATTAGTTTGTAAGCCCTATAAGTATTTTGAATAACGATAACTGCCGATTTAATTGTAAGGAAAATAGTTCTCTCTTTCCTCATTAAAATTAAGTCTCTATATCTGCGTTGTATAACAGTTGCAGCGTTTCTTAATTCCAGATAGAGTTTACGTTGTTGCGAGCCCTGTTTATATGCTCTGTAAAACTTCTGAATAGTGATACAGGCAGTTTTTTTAGCAACAAAATCTTTTGTTGCTTGTCTCATTAGGCAATGAGCTCTGAATTTTCTTTGTAATAGAATAATAGCAGCCTTTTTTCTTAAATATTGTTTACGAATCATTCTCATCTCACGTAAAGCCCTATACCTTGTTTGGATTACGATAGTAGATTTCTTTAATAACAAATATCGTTTTTTCGCTTCTTTCATAGCTTGCACGCTTCTGAGATGTCTTTGAATACATACAGCAGCTGACTTTAGTTCTACATAGTATTGTCTAATTAATTTCATCTCTCTATAACGTCTATAATGTGTTTGTATAGTTACAACTGCGTGTCGTATTTGTAAATAAGTTGTTGTTTGCTTTCTCATTTCTAAATAGGCTCTGAAATATCTCTGAATTGTAACTGTAGCAGTCTTCATTTGTAAGTATTGTAATCTAATATTCTTTGATACAACATAATTTCTATAATATTTCTGTAAGCATACTGTTGCACTTCTAATTCGCAAATACTCTTCTCGTTGTCTCTTGGTGAGAACATAACTACGATATACTTTTTGAATCGTAATGCAAGCTTTTTTTGTTATTTCATATTGTTTCTTTATCTGTTTGCCGTTTGTATTGTTTCGATACCATTTTTGGATTTTTATTGCAGCTTCTTTCTGTTGAAGGTATTTTTCGCGCATTCTCTTTCCAATTTGATAAGCTCTATAGAATCTTTGAATAAATATACAAGAGCGTTTCAATGTCTCAAAATGTGTCCTATGTGATATCATTTCTTTCTGAGCTTTATACCGTGTCTGAATTGTAAGAACTGCGCGTTTTATTGCTTCGTATTTTTCCTTTAATTTTTTCATTAATAGTTTCGCTCTAAATCGTCGCTGTATAATAATAGCTGCATTTCTCATTTTTATAAAATCGTTTCTAACTTGCCTCATAATTAATAAACCTCTATAATAGGTTTGAATAGATATAGTGGCCTTTTTCAATTCCAAATATTGATTTCTTTGTTTTTTGGTTTTCATAAATGATCGGTAGTAGTTTTGGATAGTCAGGACAGCTTTTCTCTGTCTCAGATATGTATCTCTTATTATTTTCATTCTCAAATAAGATCTTAAATAAGTTTGTAAAATGATTGTACTCTCTCTTAATTTGAGATACTCCAACCTTGTTTGTTTCATAGTTAGGTATGCTTTAATTCTTCTCTGTAAAGCTATAATTGAATTCCGTTTTTTAATATAATCATTTCTACATATTTTTCCTCTATAATATGCTTGTAATTTTATCGTTACTTCTTTCAGTTCCGTAAATTTCCTTCGCTCGTCCCTCATCTTTAGCAAAGCTATGTAGCGCTCTTCAATAGTCTTAACGGCATTTTTTATTGATAAGAACAGTCTGCGTTGTTTAAACATCCTGTAATAGTTTTGTATACGCACCACTTTTTCTTTAACTTCAGCAAAGTGCATCATATCTTTTTTCATCAATAACTTACGTTTGTACGTTCTTTGAATATATAAAGTGCAATTTCTTAGAGTTTGGTATCGTTTTTCCGCCAAAAATCTACGAGCTAGAGCTTGAATATAAACTACTTTCTCCAATGTTTCTTGATAATGTTTCCTAC
>NC_052116.1:3100630-3140324 GCF_012273895.1 Zerene cesonia | reverse complement strand
CCCCCGCCCCCGCGCCCGCCGCCGCCGCCGCCCCGGCCCCGGCCCCCGCGCCCGCGCCCGCCCCCGCCCCGCCGCCCGCTCGCGGCGCGTTCGACGCCGCGTCTGACGGGTCCTATAAAGAATTAAAGTGACTTTTTTAGCAGCGTTGTACACTTTTGTTTGGAAAATAGCGGACTTGTTCGCGTCACACGTTGATGATTTATAACATTATTCATTAGTATATTTCAGCAGTCAAGCTAATGACTGGTGAAATAAAATAAATTTAAATTGCAATTAATTTAATATAATTTCAAGTTTAATACGAAAAATTAAATATATAACAGAATAACTTATTTATTTTAATACAATCTCTCACAAATGTATACGACATATAATATATAAAAATAGACACAACCTTATTTTAATTTATGTGGAACTAGTCATCTAATTCCGAATTAGGATTTAATAATTAATCTATATATGTATCGAGTTCTATATCAGGTGTTTGCATGAATCGATCGTTCATCGATCCAAAAACTTTCACATTTATAAAATTAGTAAACTAATATTTTTATCAAATGCATAACTATGATATAATTCACCATCATATATAAAATAAAGTCAACTCACAGTATCGGCGGCGATCGGCCAGGCGACGTGCTGCTCCTGCAGTGGTTGCGCGCGCGCCGGACAGCTCTGTTTCCTGCGCGCCGTGCCGCCCGCCCCGCCCGCGCCTGACCCGCCCCGACCCGGACTTGGCCACTCGCCGTTCTGAAACGGGTGGATATTGTTGCTGAGCGCTAAACTTGATACTACAACAGCTAACGTGAATTTATTTCTTAATTAACTTATGTACGAGAAAATCATAATTACAATACAGACGAACAAAGAACCTCCTCTTTTTTTGTTTTGGAAGTCAGTTAACAATCTATTATAACCATGATCGAGACTGAAAAGCAAATAAGCGTTTTGGAAAATAAAAACGTTTATCAAAAGGCACAATACCAATGAAATAAATCCTACCAATACTATAAATGCGAAAGTTTTTAAGGATGTGTGCGTTTGTTACTTTTTCACGCAAAAATCACTAAACCGATTGCAATGAAATTTGGTACGTAGATAGCTGGACAACTGGAATAACATATAGGCAACTTTTTATCCCGATATTCCTACAGGATACGGACTTACGCGGGTGAAACCGAAGGGCGCAGCTAGTATAATATATTCTGATGATGCAAATATAAGATGCTTGCAAATACATAATAATCATAAACTAATATTATTGCACGCTTGTTAAAACAGTTGTTATATTTAATCTTATGTTTGTCGATAGCGATACAACTGTATACATTTTTATTCGCAAATGCAATAAAAGCATTATAAATGCAATATTTACTGCATAAACTCAATTTCCTTGTACTTAGCAGTCATAGCAACATTACATACGGAAGAACTTTTTATTTACATGCCGCGTCCTGAATTCAAATTTTATAAAATAGTACAATTTAACGTCTATCATATTTTATTTAAACATCCCATGATAATTGTATAAGAGAATGGTTAATAAAATTTTCATTAACAATGCGAAAAAGATACACGTGTCCTTGCTAAGCGAGACAATCGATCTCTCGACAATAAACCTCAAAATAAATGTTTATCGAGTTATTTCATCTCGAGGAAAACGCTTTTTCACCTCGACAAAACGTCACGTAGGTACTGCTTAAGAATATTATAAATGCATCCTCGTTTGTGTTGTGTTTATCCATTGTTTATTATGTCTCGCGCGATAGCTTGGGGTTGTCGTGTTTTAAGACATTCAATTTAATTAGAACTAAATTTTTATTTCAATCATGTCGGGTATTTGCTAGATTCATACGTTTTAATACTTTGTTCAATAAAAACTATATATTTATGTGAAAATCGAAACAGACAGAGTTGAAAAATAATCGTGTTATTTACTTTAAAGATATACTTTTGATGAAAATTATGAAACAATATAATGTAAGTATACAATTTATTTTATTTTTTTAAATAATTATAATGGCTTTTATCATATCATAGACTTACACGTCCTTGTAATTTCAAAGTAAATGCCATTGGAAAACCCAGTCTTTAACAATAGGCTTAGCCGCTGTTTGTGCTCTATGCATACATTTACATACTGACACTATGCTTGTATAAGTTTATAACCTTGTTTATTCATCATATTACAGAAAAATATCTTAGAACGTATCTCCACTTGGGCAATTCACGTATAAATTTAGTTCGGAATCAAGCAGTTCCATAATTTTTAAGCTAAGGCTATAGAAATATTAGTTAAATCAGTCATAAAGATTTTATTGTTTTCTCTCTATTTATCTATGTGTTCACCACATAAAACGTAAATAAACAAGCAAATTAAGATGAAGATACATCAATCTCAAAAAAAAAAATAATCGCATCGCATCGTATTCCAAAACACTGATTACTCGCTTAACATTCTGGGAGTCTATATATTATGTGTTTAAAAATCCTGTCGACTTTCTAGCCTAGCCGGGATTACTCACAAGATAACACTGAAGATGGTGGTGTTCATACAACGTATATTTTTCGGAGAAACCACGACTTTAGCTTGAGCTATAACATCCCTAATAACTTATTATCTATGCTTGTTATCTTACTAGTTGCTTGCACCTTGCTTCGCGCGGGTTGGCTGTAAAGACGTAGCTATCAAATTGTAAAGCACTTGAGAAACACGCCAGAGTAGCTTTTGAGCCCATTTGTGGCATACAGAAATCTAATCTTTTCCCTCTTTATACATATTGGTGTAGATATGACGTAAATTTTCACAAATGATTTACATTGACGTATAATAAACAAGTAGAAGCTCACAAACACGTTTCAAAATTATCTCTATCTGTACCCTGCTCTATCTACGCAACTATCAGGCGCTTAACTAGTCGGCGATACAATAGATTTTGAATATAATTGCCACGAAATAAGGTTTTATTTCAAATAAATGTTATGTATACTAACATACAACAGTCATTAGTACATTGTGAGTAGTTGTTTATAGTACGTAATGTATCAGTGTAGATTGGTCGAAAAATATTCATACATATGTCAATTAACCGTCGAATAGGCTAAACGGTACATATTCTAAATGAAACCGGCTATTACTGTTATGGAAGTCATACAACGATCCGCAGCATCATCGTAGAATCATCATCATACTGAGAACCCGGCGCGTGATTCGCTCCTTTACATGGGGGAATAACTATACTAATACTGGGCGAGGGATATGTGATGAATGCCATCATGTGAGGAGTCCCGTTTCCATATCCTCACCCTTCCCAGTCCATTCCTTATTTCCAGTCGTCGGTATTCCTTATACCGTACCCAATAATAGCACTACTTTCGCAGAGGTAGTGCCTCTTCATAGACGGAGGTGATCGTTTACCATCAGGCGAACCACCAGCTCAGTTGCCCGCTATGACATAAAAAAAGAATCGAGTTTGACCGTGCGCGTCATTAGTAAAGACCAAGCTGGCAGATGGAACTAGCCTAACCTTATAGTCAATCAGGGTAATTGTTAACGGGGGTAATTGGAAGTAATTCTTAATAAACTTTTAACTATGTTAAAAAACTTTACTTCTTCAAACGACTATGCTTTTTTAAGGTTTTGCAGTAACAAAACATGATTATTACGATATTTAAATTTAATTTTTATAGTATTGAAAACGACAATTTTTTTTAAAGAATTAAAAGGGAAAAAATACCTCATCTATATCTATACCAATATTATAAAGCTGAAGAGTTTGATTGTCTGTTTGTTTGAACGCACTTATCTCAGGAACTATTGGTCTGATTTGAAAAATTGTTTCAGTGTTAGATAGCACATTTATTGAGGAAGGCTATGCACCGTTCCCCCACCTATTGCACGTTCGAAGCAGGGGTAGTAAAGGATATTTGTCCAATGACCCCGGATTTTCACAATTACCCTGATAGATTGGTGCGTGAAAGTTACCGGGGACACGGCGCCGTTGGGCAGCAGCGCGGCGGGCAGCGGCGACGCGTTCGCGCGCAGCGGCGACACCGTCATGCCCGTGTGCTTGCTGTTTATCAGCCGCCGCAGCAGCTGCGTCGTTTCGCCGCCGCGGCCTGGTTCGACATTAGCATTATTATATTTAAAATCCACCGAATTATTCAAGAGCGTTTTTGAACGTTCTCGGAAAAATAAGTGCATATAAGAGAACTATGTTATCTTTGCGTTGTATCAAAGACTTTCAAGTATAGAAAAGTACGAAAGCAAATGTAAAAAAAAATCACAGTGCCCATAATATTTTGCAACCAGCGATTGTAGGCAGCGATGTCTTACGATGAAGTGCATCGTTTATTCTTTTCCTGGTATTGCCGTAAAAAATACACTTTTTGTCCTAATGTAACTATGTTATTTCTTATTGCATTGCATATTGCGTAAATAGTGTTGAATTCGATTTTCGATTTTTACAATATCGCGGTCTAGATTCAAAGAGTAGACTAATTACATGGACTAGATTCTTGCGAGATTGTAATCTGTTGACAAATTGTATTGCGTTACAAATAATGTATTATTTTTGGGTAAATTGTAACATATCTATATGAAACTCTTTAAATTGTGTAATGGGCATCCAGTGTGGGTTAGGTTCTGTGTGTTAAAAAACTACACAGACGTAACAGCCGTTTGGGAGGACAATCCGGACATTATGGATAAATTCGATATATTCGCAATATAGTCTATCGAAAAATAATCTGTTAAATGTCAGCAAATATCACAGATAACTATTTGTCGATAGATAACATCTGACAACAGTGATAGATAGGCAGTTGATATTTTGAGACACAATGTATTTCTGGTTCCGCTATAACAACAAATAATAAAAAAACTTAAGCAACGACTGGCACGGTCATTTATTGGACAGACAGTCGATTTTCTTGCAGTCGCTTTTTATGCTTATTTTAGTTATATATAGATATTCTTAATACTAATTAGGAACAAGAAATCGTACCGTTTTGTTTATGTAACGCGTGCCATAACGATTCCTTTTCCGTTTCACTGTCATGCGGCGGTTTGGGCGACGATTGCGCTGACGGCACCGATTGAGTCTCCTCGGGATCGTCCTGAAATTATATAGTATGAAATGAGAATACATTTATTTTGGTCCCTAATCTTACATTTCTTGTATTATTAAAAATATATATAACAGTAATGTTTAACACTTGAGATTGATAAATTCAAATGTTAAAAAAAAAAAAAACATTTATTCTATCATTTGCTAAATTATTATATTGAGATATTAAAATTATTACAAGAAAGTATAGAAAAAGCGTTATTTTCAGAGCATTGTCAGTTATTGTTTTTCGTGCTTTGTTTGACAATAGCGTTATCGCATATGAAGCAATTATCAAAAAATAATTTGTTGTATTCATATGATGACTGAAAACTTTTTATTATAAATAAAAAAATAAAATAGCAACAGTTTTATTATTAATAACCAAAAATAACACGTTCATATCATAATGGATAATATAATTAAAGACCATTCTAATAATGGTGATAATAGTCACGTGGAAGGCACACAGACGGACAGCATTATTTACATAGGTCATTACCACGCGCGTACAAATTATATTCAACATAATTGATACAATACACTGTCCGTCCGCCTCGAGAGTGTGGAAACACATCAGTTAGTCAATATATATTGATTTAACGATACATATGAATAAGTTGTTAGTAATTAGAATTTAAGGAGATTGTGGACTGTGGTATATTCAAGGAATAAATTGATGTATATTTAATAATTGTGTACAATTACCTGCGACACCTCCGATATATCCATCTGTAGCCTGTCCGGGTCGGAGCCGCTGCTGCTCTGACTGCACTCCTCGTACACAGAGGAGTTCTCCTTCGCCGGTTTCGCTCTCACGCACGCCCTCGCGTACACGTGCTGCTTGTACTCGTCCGCGAAACTTGACATCTTGTTGCTCGCAATCGTTCTGTGTACATACGCGCTGGCCTCGCGCTCCTGCTCGTTGGGATCCAAGTACTCGCTCTTGGCCGAGCTGTAGAGGGACAGGTCCATTTCCTTGTTGTGCTCATCGTTGCTGCCCAGGCTGGTGACGCTCTGCGGCGCGTTGTGTGTGTACGGCTCGTCCACGTACTCCTGCTTGTAGTCCGCGGCGCAAGGCACGTGCGTCTTGTCAATGACGCTCGCGTAGTTTGACGGATAGCTATGAGATTCCTCGTTCTCACGCTGAGCGACCGCTACAGCCTTGCTTATTATATCGATGACTGTATTACAGTGCATCACTTCTCTCGCTCTATCTGAAGGCGGTAAACTTACAGTTTTGAACATTATGTTCGGACTCTCCTCGGGTTTGACGACATATTTTGTTGGGTCATAATTTTTGATTTGTAGAAGTGTAACCGCCGCCTGCCGACTCTCCAAGTTTTTCATCTCCTCTGTCGAATCCGGCGACCCGATTTCGGCGTATTTGTTCTTTGTTGCGTGATCGTAATCATTATCGTTCAATGGTTTAATTATTTCTTCCAGTTTGTCGGCCGTTATACTGAGGACTTCCTAAAAATAAAGAACAATGTTTGTACATCGCTTGTATTTGTTACACGATATCACAAATAAACGTTAACCAATGAAGCGCCACTGTTTCATATCTTTTATGATATCACTTGCCTCCTATGTGATAAGATAATAATAGATCTTTGTATGGTGTACGAGCAGTGTCCTTTCTAATTTCGAAGAAAATGTTCCTTTTACGTGATGTACCCGAAGTGAGTAATGTTAAGACAATCGCCCAAGGCTTATTGGTGCGTGTATCCACAAATTACATAAGATAATGGTGTTTCTTTGTTGTAGGTGTTAGTGATATTAAGTGTCCTAGTTTACGGATCTCACGCGCAAGATGACAAGAAGAGCCCCTGTGACATTTTCGTTCAAGATGTAAACAATCTAACATTGAATTGTTCGCGGCGTAATATTGATAAAATTCCACTGTGGCCTGAGGAAATTAAAGGTCTAGGAGAAAAAGGTACCACCTCCTGTGTCATTGAATTATATGTTCTAATCTAATTATGTAATTAAAGTTATATGTCTGTATATATGTTGTCTTTAAACATAACGTTGTAAAATTTTAAATTGTTAAAGATTATACAGTCTAAATAAAAAATGGGTGAATGATGGAATAATTTAAGACTGAATCATATCGCGAAATCTGATAAGAAGCATAACAATGACAGCAGCCCACATATCCACAGCAAACTTATAATGGATTGAGAACGCAATTTATTTACAATTTTTATCACTTCAGTGTTTACGTTAACAGCATTGTAAAACCACCGGTTATTATTTTTTACGTTTTGTTCAAAATGGAATATTGATAGTGGAGATCGTGATATAATATAAGAAGGCATCGTGATTATTGTTTTATTATTTTTTCAGATAGTCATGTACTCATTACGTTCTTTAACAACAGTATAACCAATGTCACACAATTGGCCCCCGTGCCAGGCAACAAAATTGCAATTAGCTTCAAGTCGAATAAAATTGTTGAAATTGAAGATGACGCATTCAGAAAAATTGATCGAATGGTTTACTTGGATCTGAGCAAAAATTATATTTCAGGTAATATATGTAATTAAATATCTATTCAATATTTTTTGCATAGAGCAAAACATTTTAAATTTGTTAACAATAAAATTGCCATTTTCGATATAAACTCGGATTAAGAATCATGATATAAAGCACAGTTCATCTCAACATTAAATATAAAAGTAAGCCAAGGCGAACCAGAAGTATAATAACAATCTATTAAATAAAAATAATATCATTTTGCAGGAGAAGTGTTACGGAGCGAAATATTCCAAGGGCCCTATAAAAATGGGGTGTATAGTGACATTGCACTAGAGACTTTGAATCTAGGCTTTAATGAGATTCACTCCTTGGACAGATATCTGTTCCAGTATACGCCAAATTTGACGAGGCTGTACCTAAACAACAACCCAATAGAAATCCTAGATCATGTGACTATACTTGCTTTGTCGAGCGCGACCAAACTCGAGGTAGGTAGTTTTTTTATTACGAAAGTAGGACAATTTTGCAAACATGTCACCTGATAGGAAGCAGTCAATGTCTCGGTAACATACGCAAAATAGCGTTTAAAAAAAAATTATAAACGAAAAGTGGTATATCCCACGACATATTTTGGGAAAACCGATTTGCACAACACGGCAAGTTACGAGTGTTTATAATCCATAATATATAATCCATAAAACACAATCTGTATAAACTTATCTGCTATCAAATTATCACAATACTTGTTTTATGTACTTATATCATCCTAATACGATCTGCTGATAATTATCAACGAATGATGTTTAGATCAACACATACGTTAGAATAAATGCGCAATTTTTAAATATATATTAATCCCACCATGATTACAAAAATATCTACTATCATGGCAAAAATGTTGCAGATGATGGATAGCAATGAATCGTCTGTATTAATCCTGTATCTATTTCTATACTGAATACACGATAAACACTAATGACGTGTTGCCGTAATGGCGTCGTATCAATCAGTGATAACCAGGAAAGCATACATATCCATATTTGTAAACAAAATACTTGATTATAGTTTTAGACGCACACTTTCATATTCGAAGGATTTCACCTGTCTTATACGTGTATGTGTTCCGCTATGATCCGTTTTAAGTTAAAGTTGTAACTAAATTCTTTTGTTACGACCAGTTCTAACTAGGAAAAGACACGTTAAAAACTAGAATATACTAAATTTTCTAAATAAAGCTGCCCTTTACACAATTATTTAGTCATATCTTCTTTTAGATTAATTTAATCATATAATCAATACAACAATATTTTTTTCATTGTTTAAGAGTGTTAGGTTTTTTATGAACAGCCGGTGAGTGAGCCGGAGAATCGACTTTAGGACGTTTCCCACTCAATCCTAAACCAGTACGGGCCAAAATAAAAAGTCAATTAATAATTCTTGGAAAAAGTTAATTAATTCCCGGTATCAACACGTTTTGCCTAGTTATATCAAAGGCGTTTAGTTACACCTAGTTTTAATTGCTATAATTTAAACAGTTTAAACAATTTATTTTCTATCAGCAAATACTCCCTGAATATATATTCTAAATGTTACTATTCGCACTTAATAAAAGACTACTTTAATAAATTAATCCAAATAACATTTCTTGTAGCCACTACCTTCTTAGTATTATATATTCGTTTAAAACATTTTATAAAACAGTACATAACAACACCGGAACAAACAACCTTTCCCATGCATAAACAAGATAAAGATTGAGCGAAACGATTAACATACATATTCCTTTTAGGTTCTCGACTTATCTAAGACGGACATCGACAACATACCGCTGGATGCGTTTAAGGGTCTCGTGAAGCTGCGACAAATAGATCTGTCTGGGAACTTCTTCTTGAACGTCCCCGAGAGCCTGAGTATCGTTGGAAAAACTTTACAGTACTTGACGTTCAACAACAACCCGATAATTGAGCTGAACGATGACAGTTTTGTAGGTAGGTAATATTACTGGCACGATAGAATACAATACTTACAAAGTATAAAGGAATTGTTCATGCATAATATGTACACTAAGCTAACCTCACTATTACAACTACGATCTGTTTTGTAACTAGAACTTTTAGTTCCGTATTGTTGACTTACGCCTCTGCGTTAGCTGTAGTATGAATTAAAATTAAATATGACCTGCTTTTTAAGATTATAACATGAAGCATAGACTAAATAAGCTTAAGTCTTTGCTATAAAGTAAAGGTGTAAAAGCCGTTGGCTAATTAATGGACTACGTCAATCGAACGTGTTTTGATTTTATTGTGCAGATAAAAATATTGATGGCCAAGTCTGTACATAATTTTTTTTTATTTTTTATTATTTAATTGAATTAAAACAAAAGGCTATCTAAGTAATAATATCTATGAACGTCTTCTGAGTCAACGATGATAAACTAGTATTATCACATTATATCCTGAATCATGATAAAGATACCAGCAAAAATTTAACCACATATTTGAAGTGCCGTGGGAAATCACGAGTTCAAATTATTCACACTTATACACATGGGCGTAGTGAGATTTTAGTTTGGGGGGAGGGAGTTCAATAAAGCGATAGCCCAGAAGTAACTCCCCAAGGGAGTCACCATTTCGGAAGTCCTTTATAGACTAATTTAAAGAAATACATATGTATATGGAAAATGAGCGAGGCCACTCACATTAATAATATGTTAAAATTTTTACGGGGAAGGGAAGAACCAACCGCCCCCATGGCTACGCCCAGGATGATAGAACCTATACAATTAAGATCTACATACTTTTTATTAGTGATAATGCAATTACTTACTATACGTAAATACTTTAACAACTTAAAAAATGCAAGCTTACAAATATTATTTCATTCCATAAGTAGCATATAGAAATTCGTTCCACATATATTAATATCCAACTCAACGAAATACAAATCCAATACGATTTTATATTACGTAAACACATTCTAATTACGAGAAGACGATCACCGAACTTTCTATTGGTGCAGTAAAACGCCAGTCAGCATAGTTACGTTATATCTACCTACTTGTCGAGAAACGAAAGCGGATTATGTTTTACCAGATTTTCACATATAAGCAAAATGTCGCTGATTAATCCTCGTCTCCGGAGTCCGGGTGATATTACCCAAGATGCGGCAAAATACTTCGCTGACGAGTCATCCGCATTCGTCGGTGAGAACCGTAGAGATAAAATCGCTACGCTACGTCGGAAAACGAACCTTGAAATATTTAATAAGGTGACTGTGACTGATAAATGCACCATGAAACGAAAGCAATAGCCGTTTAAAAAGCCGAATCGCCTCCAAAATAGTCAGTCATTCACAAAGTGAGATAGTTTTAATATAATGACTCACTTCGAATTCATCATTATCACGATTCGCGTCGTTGTAGATTTATGTACATTGTTATTCGTGACGTAAATGATCTCGGAGCGTATCAGAGGATACTTACTATTTCTTTAAAGATCTACCAAATCCTATTTATATATGGACGTGAGTATCAATTATTAGATAGACATTAATATTTCCGCGCATTGACCAAAATGTGCGTCATATCTTAGGTCACGACTTTTTGCACTATTAGATTGAGATCGTATAAGATATGCTAATATCCAAGCTATTGGGCCCCGTCAGTTACCTTACTAATACGAATACACTTATATAGTATAAACTGCCTTTGTTTGAAATTATTACGCTACATTAGATAGATTAGATATTAACAATGATATACATAACATTTTTGAAATAGAGAAAACAATATCGTAGAGTCTCGAATCAAGCAGTTATTAAAAAATCAAGTGATAGGATATAATATAACGATATGTACTATCGACTAAGAAAAGAAAAGCCATTCAGTATCTAAATTCTAACATTTATTTCTACACTTGAACCAGCACAAATAATGATTTGTCGAAGGTAACAAGAATACTTAAAAAATACATTTTTCATTAAAGTTGGTAGGTAATGTGAGATGTGTATTTGAGGTAACATTACAGCTTGGTCTACGTATCCTACACGTTGCCACTAATTGAGGGCTCCGCCTTCATTGGTTCACGGTATTCTATTTCCTCGAAACTAACCGAGAGGAAGTCGAATCGCTTTATGATTTACTTGCTTAATAACAATTTTACATAATTCTACAAATTTACTGTTTCACGTCACTCTTTTGATCTTGGTATTCATTAAAAATTGTTTCTAGTATTATAAATATAAAAGTTTACTTGTTGTTCTTTTCACCACGTCGCAACGGAGCGAATTTACTTCTTGATTTTTGTGTATGGAGATAGGAAGAAGGCTGAATAGTACAGGCTTCTTTTTACTGCGTTGGAGCATATCATTCAAATGGGAATTTCATTTGAATACACTGCCCTTTATTTAATTCTCTTTACAACGTCACAACGATACTGACAAGAACGAAAACCGGAAAAAATACCTATAGTATAAAATTGTATGTATTTACAGGATTAACTAATCTACTAGAATTAGAAGTTGGCGAAAACGAGAATCTTCAAGAAGTGAAACGCAGTACATTCTCCCCGCTCACTAAACTCCGAGTACTTCATCTCTGTCACAATAAAAATTTAAGATACATCAGTCACAATGCCTTCCGAGGACTTAAAGATAAATGGACGTTAAAAGAGGTAATAACAACAAACTTTGACATTTAAAGTTGTGTATTTTAAGAGATTATACTGTAGAGAAGACAAACATGTCAGATATTTCTCGTCCTTCAAATCGCTATGATAATGTGGATGCCAACTAATCCAGCGCGACGTAATATCAAAACGTTCACGTATGAAATCACGTTTGTCGACCTTCCTGGTTGTACTTTCTAGATACCTATATTTATATTACGCGTTATAACGTTTTTTTTTTTTTTCGTAGCGCAACTTGTCTCAAAATAATTAATTACAAGTACAAGTTTATAGGATAAATCAATAAAGAACCATACTTTCGAACTCCTATAAAATCTGACATTGATTTTCACGTACGCAAACAAATCATAATCAGTAAATAAAGTATACAAAGCGATCTGGCCCAGTTTACATTTCTTACTTTACTTCAAATAAACTAGGTTAGCTGATCAATCAGTTTATATTTGTTTTGATAATACTCGATAGATTGCAAAATTCATCCCGGAATTAGGACGGGGCTGTATCAAGCGATAGTATTCGAAAAGTTCCTACTTACATATCACACAGCTTTGCGAGTTCTTCTGAACAACTCTAACCCTATATTATTATTCACCTATTATTATAGGGGTTCTTCTAGTATTAAAACAATCACAAAGTACGGTCTATGCAAAAATAATCCACCCAATACGTTTAAAAGATTACCGCCGCGTCATATTCTAGTTTGAACTAGAATATTGTACAATAACAAATACAATTGTAGCAACTATATATTCAAAACTTTCTTGTTTTAAATATACATTTAACATTGTAACTTTGGATCAAATTTACTGTTATTGTTTCGCATTCTAAGGACATGTAAACTGCAACGTTTGAGCGTGCACTTTTCCTCAACAGGTATATCTCGATGACAATAACTTGAGCGAGCTTGCGACGGACCTTATGCCGTGGAACAAGTTAGAGGTTCTGGGCATGACGGGCAACAGCTGGCTATGTAACTGTGATTTAGCTAATATCGTCACCAAACAGGAAGCCGGCTCAAAATTTAGAACTGGAGAAATACCTTAGTGAGTATAGCTTTTTGGCGATAAAAGGTACAATGCCAAATAGCATAAGCATACACATACTTTGGGATATTATTTAGAATAACATAGAATTGAGGTAGTTCAAAATAAATGGCAAAAAAAAGTAAACCAACAGAAAACAATATCATTATATGGAGAAAAATTTCTTACATATAATAAGTTAGGATGAAAAATTGTCCCTATATGCGCCACGGCAGCCAAAGGTATTAGATGTGGCAGCCAAAGGAAATAAACATAGGTAGAAAGTGAACAGTCACAGGACAGCTTTATCTAGAGCTATTTGTTAACCTTCATACAAGTTATCCCCTTGTTCTTATCTTTATCATATGGAAATGTTACTAAAAAATAAATAGATTCTAAACTGTCAACAAAAATAATGACTATATCAAAACAGAACTGACATGCAGTAAGCGATGATTTAAGATATTATTTGGTCTGCGGATGTAAAAATTGTTATGACACCTAGTTTTGAGTAGTATAATATGTAGTGCTATTAGTTTTTTTTTAAACCACATTGGTCTTGATGGATATATATATGGATATACGTCATGGGATAAGATCTGTGAAAAATTAACCATACATATATAGGTTTACATATATTTGAAAATAAATGTTGCTGTCAGTTCCTCGTAATAGAATTGAATTTTATTTTGTGATATGAAAACATGGGGAGAATAGAGAGTAGTTTTTTTTATGCAAATCTACACAAAAAGGCAGTATAATGGTGTTAATGTTTCAATACTTGTGATATCTATAATAGAATAGAATAATTGGATAATATTTAAATGTGTGTATGTTGTTACAGTTGTGCAGCGCCTATGAGATTGAACGGAGCGTTCATTACAAACATCACTGTGTCTTTCTGTCCCACATTTGACACTACTTTTGCACCAAAGAGAGGATTCTCCTTCTCAGACTTAAGACCAAAACATATTTTATGGAGTATTTTAGGTGTAGGAACAGTAGTAGGTATTGGTATGATATGTGGAATTATTTTTAATGCCGCTAAAACATGCTACAAGAAAAAATTAAGTCAACCAATTCGTTATGTAAACATAAATTCAGAGTCAAGTTTTGCGTAAGCAAAATATTATTTATGTTGTATTATAAACAGTTTAGACATAAAATTGCATTATATTATGAAATTTATGACTTGTAATTATTTTAGAAATAAATATATTTTTGTTAATCATGACATTTCTATTACTCACCTCCTTTGGACCTGATAAGGAATTTGCATACTGAAGAAATTGTTCTAATAATCTTTCAGATTTGTGTGATAGTTCTCTAAATGTATGAAACTCATCTAGTTTGTTCGCACAACTTCCACATACTACCTGTGGCAGCATGTCTTCTGGAGATACCTAAAAAAATAACATAGATCATTTATTTTGACTTTACAATAACTATATTAAGAGATGATGTGGCCAATGACCTTTCACAGACATAATCATAGGTATGATTCATCAAGTAGCTATCAGATCAAATAAAAATATAAGAATTTTATTCCTTGACTAGCATATAACTTTAATATTCTGAGATCACATAAAAAGCAAATGCAGTTCCCCTATAAAATGCATGTCTATATTTAGTATTTATTGGTTCTCAAAATAGATACAGTGTCTGTTCAAAATAAGAGTGAAGTGAAGACAAGGAGAGCAAGGATGTGATTGGAAGTCTATGTGTGTAGAGATGAGGAAGGAGAGGGCGCGAGGGGCGCATGAGACCGCGGTTAGATAGGAGATCTCGTACGCTCCTTTGTTATCACCGCGCGGTCGCTGATATAGCGCACTGCCACCCGCCTTGCCTATCACTTCCAAGAACGACATTAGTCATACACTCGAGCACTCAACGCGTGGGCCGTAACATGATATCACAATGCGAAAATACCCAACACCCGCGAGAAAGTTAATGGCGCTTATCAGTATCCACAATCTTGTACGCTAATGCTTAACTTTCACATGAGAAAAACTCAGCTTTTCGCCACTAAATTACGAAATCAATGCACAATTATTTACCACTATTGACAAATATGTCATTATCATCTCGGAAAGCTGTGATTTATCCTTATCACGGTCGAATATTGGAAGTTTAACATCACTGCAATTATCGCCACAG
Source organism: Zerene cesonia (assembly GCF_012273895.1). Lineage (NCBI taxonomy): Eukaryota > Metazoa > Arthropoda > Insecta > Lepidoptera > Pieridae > Zerene > Zerene cesonia. Next base: position 3,124,871 of record NC_052116.1, on the reverse strand, counting down.
AATGATAAACAAAGGCGACACACTGAATGGAACTTCGGCGGCAAGTTACACATATTTAGAAATCAAAACAGAGAAAAGATATCACAACGAAAGAAAACATTTAGAAATGAATCGCTTAACTAATTGAAAAATTATAAATATTTCTTGAAAAGATAACTCAGCATGCGATGATGTAGGATACATCACATCGCGATTGTCAACCAAACGAACGAGCAAGCTACACACACATACACAAATACACCATTGTTTACGGTACGTTGAATATTGCGCGTGTAGGTACCTACTATGGCGCTAGTAGTCTTCGAATTGACATTCTGATAAAAATGATAACGTTGTCAAAATGATTTCTACTATCATTTTTATCAATAAGCTATTTATGCGTAGGATTTGAAAATATTTTTTTTTATAATAATTGTAATTTGTCTTTCATAGTATTCATAATCTATTTTGGAACAAATGTGTCTATCTAAATGTATCTTTATTTTAGATTTAACAATGACGTTAAAATTTTTATGTAATGTTAATAATAATATTATATATACGACTAAATTAGGCAAACAAAATATGGACACATCTTTATAAAATTCCCAATACTAAGTGTTCATTTAAAATGTAACAACTTAGAATAAGTCCTTAAATAAAGTAGAAAATATAATTCCGTCTTAAAATGCAGCAGTATTTACTAGACAAAAAGGCTATCGAATACTTCATTTAATCAATTTAAGTTAAAGTGAATTACTGCACAACATTGAAAAATTTGATATTAGTAATAAATCAATTAAGTACGTGCAGATGCGGCGTGTAATTTAATATGAGGAAAACAAGTCAAAAATATATATATATATTTTTTTGTTTTAACATAATGTGTTATATTTTAATTCTGAATGTTATTAATAAATAATCATTCCCCAAATATTATTGGGGATTTTTATTAAAATTAAGTTAATTCTATTAGTAGTTGAAATTGACATATGACATGTTTGGTTACTGTTCCTGACTGATCAGATGATGACACATGAATATGAATGACAACAATGTTGAAAGTATACAAAGACATAAAAATAATTGTAACTAAAGTTTATTGAAATAATTCTACACTCGTGTACGCAATTAATATCAATCTCTTATAATTATATTCTTTTACCGAATTTTCTAAAATGTACCACTAACAAAAGTTACAATTAAAGCTATGTATTTGTAAATATGTATCGATAATAACTTAAAATACATAAACAAGGTGTTGGGATCACATCAGAATTTGACTTTTAACATACTTTAAGAAATATTTGTCTAAAAATGGAAAATTCTACTAATGAAATCGTTAATGAAACTTCTGATACAGCAAATCTAATAAGCAATGAAGAGGCTAGCACTTCAAACTATGCTCAATTAAACAAATCTTCTGACTTACAGGTACAATTTATGTTAGATATTTTTGATATAATACAAATTATAATATTTATAAGTAGCAAATGAATAAAATACATATTTTCTATGTTGTGTTGATGATTACTTAAAAGTAATAAATCAAATAATTTAAATTAATAGACTTAGATAAAATATGTGGACATATTATTTCATGTTCATAGTAGAATTTGTTATTTGGCTGCTTGTCAAAGATTTATTTTAACATTCATCATATTAAATTGTAGGATTCTGGTGAAGAGGACATCCATGGAAGTCATGGGATAAGGCGTAGGCAGCCTGTGCAAAAAATTACACCAGGATCTATGAATATTTTGTCAGCAAAATATGAGGTGAGTGCATTTTTATGTTAATTAACATAATTCATAACAATTGAAAATGTTTTTAATATTTATGACTTGTCCATAATTTTTACAGAGTTTGGATTATGACACATGTGAAAACCACTTACTTCTAGATGAAGAAAGGAAAAGAGGTTATCCATATATAGTCAAGAAAGACATAGCAAGATGGTTTATTTTTCTTTTAATTGGGGTCATAACAGCGCTAATTGCTTTTATAATTGACATTTGTATTGAAGAATTCTCCAATATCAAATATGTACAGCTGAAGAAATGTATCCTTTTAAAAGATTATATACATTTGGGTCGAGATCACGGGTGGAGGGGTGGTGGGAGAGGTTGGTTCATATCCCGCCTCATGTACACATTTCTTTTATCTTTTAATAAAATTTCATTTATAAAGCATTTAAATGCTATAACACTATAAATTAGAATCACATAAAATTTATCTTAGACATAGCTAGGGGGTTGTTTTAGGTATTCAAACCCTCAAAAAGGTGGATGGCATTTGCAAATATTCTTACCATATGAGCTCGTAAACACGTAAGCTCAGATTCTGTTTTATGCATGAAAAAGAGACTGACAAACAGACAGGGTTAAATATAATTTCACATTTATGATAGTAGTAATTAAATTATGCAATAATTATTTTAATTATGTTGTTTTAATTATGTATCTGAATTATAGTATTTCCTGAATTAATCATACAGCTGTTGATAAGTATGTGCTGTTAGATAAGCTCTACATTCCATATTTGTTGTGGGTGTTGACAAATATATCAATTGTGTTTATTGGAAGTGTACTTGTTGCATATGTGGAGGTAAGTGATTTCAATTCATTTAAATTATAGTAAATTTAGGTGGTCATCGATAGTTTCTATGTATTACTAGAATTAATAAATGGTTGCATATTATGTTTCATTAGTTTATTAAAAAAAACAGTACAGTTAACAACAAGTTGTGGAAATCAAAGACTTTTACTATGAGCATGGTTATGGGGAGATGCTTGCTGTCAAGTGTTTGAAATGTCGGTTAAATAATATAATTAATAAATCGCGTTTAAATTCCGTTAAAGTCTTTAGCTTTTAAATGTATAATACTCGTGTAAAATCAAACACAAGAAGATAATATAGCAAATAGTTGTGTCCAAAATCCAAAATTATTAAAAATATATATTAAACGACAAAATTTAACTTTTTGTACCTGCATGCTGATAAATATGCAAAATTTTCAGCCCGTAGCTGCAGGCAGTGGTATACCGCAAGTAAAATGTTATCTTAATGGAGTTAAAGTACCAAGAGTTGTTAGAATTAAGACACTGATTGTTAAAGCAGTGGGAGTTATCACTGCTGTTGTTGGAGGACTAGCTGGTGGGAAGGTTTGTAAAAAACAAATATTCCCTGTTTCATACAAAGTGTCATTCTGTTTTTATATACAATGTACACTACAGCACAATTTATGGATAACGAAATCACAGCAGTTCTATTTCGCCCATTTTGAACTGACTTTCTCAAAAAGAAGGTTCTTAATTGGACTACATTCTTTTGTTGAGCTTATTTCTTAATTACTATGTGATATTTCATCCGATTGACGATATTTTTTATTGTTTGTTGGTAAATTTATGTCCATAGTTCCCACTTTAAAATAAGAACGCCGTCGACCTTCTTTTTTATTTCAACTATTCAAATTCTTTCACCAAAGGGCGAATTAGAAAAAAAAGCATACACTTGTGCCAATTAATGTAAAAACGTACATATCCTTGGCTCTTTCCCACACCGCTGTCGTATGGAGAAAAAATACCAGATAAAAAATATTAATCTTTTAAAAATTAAACAGCAATTCTTTTTTTAAATTTCGTATAACTGGATGTATACAGGAAGGGCCCATGATACACAGTGGGGCTGTGGTTGCGGCGGGAATTTCTCAAGGCAAGAGCACGACATTTAACAAAGACTTTAAAATATTCCAATATTTTCGTGAGGATCACGAAAAGAGAGACTTCGTGTCTGGAGGAGCGGCGGCCGGCGTATCTGCAGCTTTTGGAGCTCCCATTGGTAATTTCATTCAACATACTATTTTTAAAGTGACTTATGACAGCCAAATAAATTTCTTCGAAATTAATGGTCGCAAAACTTTATTTCACTAATAATGTTTTCCTGATGTATATTTTGCAGGTAAAAATAACTAAAAAAATGTAAAGTTCGAAATCTAGTATTTTTTTATTGTGCTAAAATAAGAATTAACACAGAGTGATGGTCTTTCATTTCCTTGGATATATCTAACATTATCTTAGAACATGAAAAAAATATTGTTATCTTTCAAGGTGGTGTTCTATTTTCACTGGAAGAGGGGACAAGCTTCTGGAACCAGGCACTAACATGGCGAACATTTTTCGGTACCGTTGTCTCTACATTCACGCTAAATTTTGCCCTGTCGGCCTATCATGGTCACCCCGGCGATCTGAGTTATCCTGGTATGTTGGTTTTAATACACAAATATATATATATATTTTATACTTTGTACCACACGGCTGCATCTGCAGAACAAAGACCTGTAAGAATTTTCATCCCTTTTCCTATTTCAACCCATTGAATGATTAATAAAGGTTGCACATGTCTTACCCTCTGCCTTCCCCTTTTTTCATTCTAAATGTCCTTCAAATTTTGCGGTGTAGCCATGAAAGTGTAATAGAAGGACAGACAAAATAATTTCGCATTTCATACTTTTGTTTGGATGCTGTTAATAAGTTATTGAAGATATGTTTAATATGAAAAGTTTAACTTTGATATGGATCAAATCATAAAAAAAACCCAGCCTTTATTATCTTTTTTGTTTCCATTACTTGATATAGTTTATTTATGAAGACTATACCATTGAGCCAGTTGTTTTTCTTTTATTTTCCAATTTTTTTAGGCTTATTGAATCTCGGTAAAATGGAGCCATTCCCCTACCAAATCTATGAATTGCCAGTGTTTATTGTCTTTGGCATAATAGGTGGTCTACTGGGAGCTCTATGGAATTATATTAACTACAAACTGGCAGTTTTTAGAATAAGGTAAATATTTTAACGCAATTATATCTATCATCATGCATGTATATCCCCAAAGTAGAAAAAAATTATTAGTTTTTGTAAAGGTAAAGTTAATAAAAAAATAAAAATAATATAATTTACAAAAAGTTAAATAAACCTCGTATAATCGGGAGATCCACTCAGTGTATAAGAGTTTAAGCCCATTAAAGGAACTTAGACCCCCTGACAGTGTATGTTTTTGTAAAGTAGATTGTTTTTATAATTATTCGGTTATTAAAAATTTACCGAAATTGCTCTGCCTGTAAATTTTTTGCAACAAAATCGATTTCGATTCCCGCTCATGATTGATCTCTTTTTCTATTCTTTTCAATTGAAATAAAAAAGGGTGGTTTTCAATCAGACTTTTTTTTTTGCTTTGTTACCTATAAAGTTGACTTTATTTGAAACTACTGGTCCGCCCCGGCTTATCCCGTGGTACATATATATCTTATAGCTTTCCTCAATAAATGGGCTATCTATCCTGAGATTAACGCGTTTAACCAACCAAAAAAAATCTCTTTTTTAGTATAGATTCAAGGAACATTAATCCTTCCGTGTGGTTCCTTTAGCTCCTTTTCCTCCTTTCCGTTGTAGTTTTTTGTAAACAACAGCAACAAATTTATTCAAACAGTATTATTTCATAAGCATTTTTCATTTATGCTATGATTCAAGAAATTAGAATAGATCTAGAAATGATACTTAATTTTTATAGGTATGTGGGCACACCGTGGTTGCGTGTTGTGGAAGCATGCTTAGTGGCATGTGTTAGTGCTACGTGTGGATTCCTTATGATGTTTCTTCTGAATGACTGCCGTCCGCTCGGAGAGGATCCTACGAAAGTGCCGCTCCAGGTACGTATGTTAGTCAATTATATGTTTACTAGCTGTAACCTGCGGCGTCACTCGCGTGGTACCCGGATAAAAGTTGCGGTAGCCTATGTGCTAATCCAGACTATAACCTATCTCTGTCCCAAATTTTTTACATATACGCTGAGCTGTTTTCGCGTGAAAGAGTTATAAACGTCCATTCATCCATTCATCCCTATCGTACCTGTATGAAATTTGGTGATAGTGAATTATTCACTCTCTAAAACGAATTTTTGCCTTTTTTCAATCCAGCTATACTGCGCGGACGGCGAGTACAACGCGCTGGCCGCGATCTGGTTCCAAACACCGGAAGCGTCCGTCCGTTCGTTCCTCCACGACCCTCTCGGCTCGTACAAGCCAGTGTCGCTGCTGGTGTTCGTGATCAGCTACTTCCTGCTGTCGACTTGGACGTTTGGTCTCGCCGTGTCCAGTGGACTCTTCATACCGAATCTGCTGACGGGCGCCGCGTGGGGGAGGCTGTTGGCCATTTGGATACAGTACGCGATACCGTCTACGGTACGGCTGACTTCAAAATTATTTTTTTGTTGTCTGTACAGATTGTGTGAATTATTTCATGATGTTAGAAAATGTAAATGATGAATTAAAGAATAAGAGATTCCTTCACAAAAATATATACCCAATTATATGTTAATATCAGCAAACTAAGAACTATCGATTCAATCCTTCCATGCATATTCACTTGCTATATATTATGTTTATCGTGCAATTTTTTATTATTTCATATTGTAGAGTATAAATCCAGCCAAATACGCTTTGATCGGCGCTGCGGCCCAGCTCGGTGGTGTAGTGCGAATGACCATTTCTTTGACGGTCATCATTATCGAGACAACTGGGCAGATCTCGAATGCACTGCCAATTATTATCACGCTGGTGGTGGCCAAATGGACTGGGGACTTCTTTAATGAGGTTCGTGTAATCATCATCAGTGACAATAATTTTATTTTCTTTTGAATCACACTGTCTTACTACTTCATAATATTTAAAGAAATAGACTCACTAGAGCGCCTATTAACAATTGTACAATTGTACAAAAAGTGATTTTAACATCTCATTTCGTGACGCTATCGTTCAGTCTATTGTATCGCTCATAGCAATACTCTGACTTATTATTATTATTTATTTATACAAGAAACAAAGACTCATTTTGTTAGTAAAAATGTATTATGTATTAAAAACTATGTTATTATGTTTTAAATACAATCATTGTAACTACTAGGTTTGTCAGCCACAACTACAATGCTATAATGGAAGCAGACAGTAAACATGCGTATGCAGAATTTTGTTCAGGACAATTTTTGAGCGATTTTGACTCTAGTTGTTTATGAATGAGTGAACGGATGAATGAAAATTGAATTTTCATTCATTCATTTATTTCAAGATTCTTTATTGCATACAAAAACAAATAATATACAGGCGAACAAAAAATGTTCATTGCGCTATGTAAAATAAACAATTAGAATCGATGAGATTGACGACCATTCCACGACCAGGGTATATACGACATCCACATCCAACTGGCCGGCGTGCCGCTGCTCGCGTGGGAGCCGCCGCCGCTCGCGCACAACGTGTACGCGTCGGAGGTGATGTCGCACCCGGTGTTCACGCTGCGGACTGTGGAAAACGTTGGCCATATCGTGGAGATACTCAAGCTGGTGTCGTACAACGGCTTCCCGGTCGTCGATCCGCCGCTGGCTGATGATGTGAGTGGTTATATCTGGCTCTCCAAAAAAAAGTTGCCAAGTGAAAAAAATTCACATAAAATCTAGTATATGTCTCTAGCCTCCCGATTACCTCCTTAATCTATTAACATAAATCTACATTTTCTGCATTAAGGCTGAAGTGACGACTTACAAGCGGTTGCGTGGTTTAATACTCCGTTCCCAATTAATAGTACTCATACAGAACAAGATATATAATGAAAATGCGAACACAACATGGTCTAACTTCAATGTAGACATGAATATGTTTAGGAAGGAATATCCGCGATACCCTTCTATTGATGAGGTAAGAATAAAAATCATTTCATCATTAATTAAAATTATAATGCGAGAAAGTAGAATAAAGCATGAAATAAAAGCGTAATAAAAACAATATACACAAACTCACTTACTCACTCTTGTGGCGCTCGAACCCTGAACTGAGTGAAGAGAACCCCTTCGAAATGAGAACTCAAAAAGCATATTAACAAATATTTATTCACAGTGTATCAAAATTAATGTCATTTACGCCATTGTATATAAACTGATAGTTTCATTGTATCCCTGAGTCCTGGCCAAATTATATCTAGTCTATATCACTTTTAGTATAGTCTATTTCTGTATAACTATAGTCTATATTATTTACATCACACAATAAATTTCAGTTGGAAATAGCAGACTGGGAGAAAACATGCACAATAGACTTACGACCCTTTATAAATCCATCTCCATACACCTTACCGCATCGAGCATCTCTACCAAGGCTTTTTAGGCTTTTCAGAGCTCTAGGATTACGACATCTACCTATTGTGAATGATGTCAATGAGGTATTTTTTTGTATCAATTGTATACTTTTTCATGTACCAATTATTAATGTATATAAGAATGCTTCCTTGGTGATGTTGCAGTAGTAACATCATCAAGGAAGCATTCTATTGACAAAATATAATGAAATTATTGCATTAAGAATAATTTTATCAGCATCAAAAACAGGAGGAGGTTCCCCATTCAACCAAGAGTTAATGAAGTATTGAATCAACCAAAAATATACTTACTTAAAACAAGTAATTTAATGGATTTTTTAAAATAAATTCTTTATTTGTCCAGGTGGTAGGAATGGTAACACGGAAAGATATAGCAAGGTACAGAGTATGGAGGCATCGGGGACATATGGGAATGGAAGAATTATTACTTTCTAGTGAAATTTAAATATTTATATTTTATAGATATTATATTGATATTGTATATTAATAAAAGTATATGAAAATATTAATTAAGTGTAAAACATATTAATTATCTTTTTTATGTGTAGGAATGCCAATAGTTTATTAGTGATATTTTTTAAAGTATTCTGATAACCACAATAGAGCTGTGAAATATTTGATATAAATAAGTATGAGTATAATTTATTCTTTTTAGCTTATTAGTCATGCTAATGTAAGAACACTCGTCTGTAATTTGATTTCATGTTGTTTACTAATTAGTTTACCAAAGACATCTATCAAAAAATTTATTATATTTTGGTCACTTTCAATCACTGATTAATATATTAGTGTTAGATAATTTAGATTATATTTACACGGAGGAAATATTTATTAATAAAAATAAAGTATTTTATTCTGTGTTTTATTCTTTTGCTCATAAGAATACTGCTACAATTATATCATTAACTGTAAAATCTCATTGTCTGTCATCAACGATATGAATAGTCCTATTCTCGTCAAGGTCCTTTAATTATTAACAAACAGTTCCCAGCCAATACCAGCCCACAAATTGATAAATAATATAACAGGTAGAATAACCAATATCAATAGTATATAATTCACATATTCATCCATTGTAAATTTATTATAGGTATCAGATATTTTTGATGTTTCTCAGCAAAACGTGAACGTGAACCTGAAAATTGTTAGGAATAATTTTTTTACTTTTACACGGCAAAGAAAATCGTGATATTTATAAATAACGAGTTTCGATGAGATCTAAATTTAACACAATGTAATCCAATGTCAAAATTATCTGACAATAATTGTCAATGTCAAACATCACATTCTTTTTAATATTTAATGGTTTGATTACGAGACCTTTAAGCCAAGTCTTATTTTTGATTCACAAATAACATTATGGTCACAATCAAAGATATGGAACCCATATTTGGTTCTATGTATATTAAAGTACTTTGTGAATATAGTTAGGTATATCGTCTTACTAATTTTAAATATTTGTCATGTTTATTTTCATCCCTATTTATTGTTGTCCTCTCACAGAGCAACAAACTAATAGATATTTAGTAATTGAAATACATTTGTTATCACTGGATATTGGCAGAATCCATCTCTATTAAGATCGGAAAGGCTAAGAACAAGAATATGCATTTCACGTTATAGTCATGGTAATTAATTATGTTATAACAAATATATCAAAATTAATTTAATAAAAAAAAAATTATGTGGTGTTGCCACAACAATCAAATGGATGGAAGTTGATCTTATACGGGCTCTTAGACTTATAAACAACTGAAATTTCCTAAAACCCTTTTCACATCTTTGGCATTTGAATGAAATAGAACTGGCGAAATTATATTTTTAGGAGTTGATTTGGCACCTCTAGCACACGGCATCTAGTATCCCTTACAGAAATTGGTATAATAATCCGGATCCACTATTCATACTCACAAAGTGTCAATGGGTTCGATATTGCTTTAGTGATGATTATATGCCTAGAGCTATGCTTCGATATAACTAGTATTGTAGAGATAGATTGTGAGTTTTTATGGAGTAATCTCGGGGGTCAGGAAATAGGAACCTTAGATCATATATGTCTGGATAAGCCTTACTTGCGTATTCCCCTCTGCCAAAGTATATGCATTAGAGCAAAATGGCGCCGACGATCGGCATTTATCATTAAAAAAATATATTATTTGTATATCCATAATCATAAATACATAAAAAAAACAATCAATATATTATATTTTATTAAATTAAACATACAATCACTTTACTTACAAAGCGAGAGTTAACATTAAAAATAACATGATTATGTCAAGATTAAATTATTACAGCAATAAAAAGATGTGTTGAGATTTGTCTTTGAGACTGGAGTATAAAATTTATCAAATAAATAAAAATTACACGCAAAGAGAAAACAAGTGATACAAACAGATTTTTTTTTAAGGGTAGATATGGCAATAGGTATGGGATATATCTTAATTTGCAAAATATAAGGATTAACCTCATATTTTTCAAATTAATATATTATTTAAATATTTATACTACTTTTAACCTATAGATCTTTCATTTCAATAATTATTACCCTATGAGAAAACTTAAATGGGTATACCAATTTAAGTGTTCTCAATCAGACACATCTCAATACATTATTAATACAATAAAAACATACAATTACAACTCAAAAACATGGAAGAGACAGTTAATCGCTTGTTGGGCATCCTCAAAGTATCGAGGCTTGTCAGCTCGCGAGATTCCGTAGTCGGGGTCCAACGCTGGCAGTAGCAAATCGGGGTTACTGCTATTGCTAGAATTACTGCAAACACTAACATTGCCGATGTCTCGCGCCGATTGGTTCGTGTGAGAGACAAAACGGCTGGACTGTGGCGTGCTCAGTCTGTGCCGCGCCGAGTTAGTTACCATTCTCTTCATCCTATCTACGTTGCCTTTAATTGCCACCATTATTTTATGATTTTCTGCTTCGTGCAGATAATCCTTCAAATCCTGTAATGGTTAATGGTTGTATTAATTTTTGTGAAATTTCATGTCTCAATCGTTTTTTTAAATCAAAATAGCTTCCATTATAAACATCTTTATCTACATGTTTTGATGTCACTTTTTAACCGAGTAGGCCATATTCCTACTTGGTTAAAATACTTTTTGTAATATAAATAAATACTTTTATTAAGTGAAGAGCGCCTGGTATTGAAGCTATCCTATCTCCAAGTTTTTTTTTAAATTTATCCATTACTAGACGCTCGTCCCAGCTCCATCCGGATATCAAGATTCCTGTTTTATCGCAAGGGAGCATTTAATCTGGATAAAAAGTATCCTATCATCCAAGTCAGCTCATACCCTGTTTGTATACTAAATTTCATCAAAATCTATTCAGTAGCTTCAGCGTGATTGACAGACAAAAATCAAAACAAACAAACTTTCACATTCATAATATTAGTGTGATTACTAATTATTGATGGGGTTATAAAAATTACGAGTCTGATATTTTTAAAAAACTTATCATATAAATACCTTTTTAATTTCATCATATTTGGCGAAAAGCCATAAGTAAGTAGCTAGTATGCAGAATAAGTGCGTCTCACTGTTGCTAAATCGCCACATGAATTTCAACACAGGCGGTATGCGGTCTCTCTGCAAATAATATATAATACGTTAAGCTATACCTACATACATAAAAAAAAACTAAGAAACACGTGTGCGTCTCAGGACACTCGATAGAAGCTTATTTATAGCTTATTTTAGGTTATTTCAACTACTTCTATAGAATAAAAATCAAGGTACTTGAAATATAATAGTAATAATATGTAAATAATAACTAATACTGTAAAGTTATCTCTTTTGCTTATTCCGATAATGTCATTTCAATTTTTATTAGCCACTCACCGCATATATCTTAGGTCCAGTTATCTTATACCTAGTCAGGTTGACCAAAACGGAAGCAGCCGACTTCAACACTTCAATACTAGAAATAGATCTGTTTGTTACAGACATGTACACATATACGCGACGCACAATTGAAGCTGCGTTTGAGTTATACATCATCGGGAACACCTCTGTTAATAGCTCTGTAACATTCACATTAATAATATCATTTATGTTATGTTTAATATCAATAAAAATAATTTTTGATAAAGAAAATAATTGTTACTTTATTTCTATAGATTTTTTAAACTACCTTGTTACTTTTGTGTAACAAAACAAATTTATTAATCTAATATACTTTTATCTTACCAAGAGATCGGAATGCTCTTATTACAGTCTCTATATCGGACATATTTCGAAGAACATCCATGGCTTCTTCATTTCTTTCCCCAAGTGACCTCTGAGTAGAATGAACTTTATCATCGCGCCATCTCCTTCGCCATTCTAGAATTCTTGCATCATTAGCAACGCGAACTCTGTGTCCGCGAAATAGAGCCTGAAATAATGTTTAAATTTAATATTAAAAAAAATAAATAAATATTAGATACAATACTCAAAATAATAAGAAATATACATACTTGAATTTTTGCTGCAGCCCAGTCTTGCCTTTTCTGTTCTCGTAGTTTTAATAAATTCTCTCTTTTGTTTTTTATTTCCTTCCTTACCAAGTACCCCCTCATGTGTGCTTGTAATTTTATTATTGTCTTCCTTTTGTGCATATACTCGAAATGTAGATCACGCGTTAAAAGTTTTCCTCTCCACAATCTCTGTATGAATACTAACTTTTCATAGTATCGTTTGTAAGTCCTCTGTACAAGATATTTACGTACGTTCTTTTGTATACACAAAGCAGCCTTTTCTCTTTTATTTTTAAGGATTTGATCTCTAGTTCTTTTAAGTCTATAAGCGCACTGAATAGCTATGACAGACGCCTTGAGTCGTTGATATTTTCTCTTCTCTATAAAACATCGAACATGTGCTTGCAACTTTGTTATATTAGCTTTAACTTCGAGGAATTGAATTCTTGAGTTCTTCGTTAATAAATAAGATCTGTAATATCTTTGTATTTTTACTGCCGCATTCCTTATTTTCAAGTAGTAATTGCGAACAACTAACATACGGAAGACTGATTGCATAATAACTACTTTTCTTCTAAATTCTAAGAACCGTCTGCGTTCTTTTATAGTACTGTACCAATTTGTTATTGTTGTAATGGCTTGAATTTGTACCAGAGTTTTCTTTCGAGCTAACCGTCTTTCCCTTATATGGCGCTGTACAAATATAGTAGCTCTTCGCAATTGTAAATATTCCTTGCGAAGTTTTTTAGTTTCTATGGTAGATCTATACCAGTTTTGTATCAATATAACAGCTGACTTTAACTGGGTATATTTTGATTTTTCTTTTCTACCTTCAACATAGGCCCTATATGCCATTTGAATTTGTAAACAGGCTTTGCGTTGATTTTGATAAATATTCCTTTGCTTAACCATTAGTTTGTAAGCCCTATAAGTATTTTGAATAACGATAACTGCCGATTTAATTGTAAGGAAAACAGTTCTCTCTTTCCTCATTAAAATTAAGTCTCTGTATCTGCGTTGTATAACAGTTGCAGCGTTTCTTAATTCCAGATAGAGTTTACGTTGTTGCGAGCCCTGTTTATATGCTCTGTAAAACTTCTGAATAGTGATACAGGCAGTTTTTTTAGCAACAAAATCTTTTGTTGCTTGTCTCATTAGGCAATGAGCTCTGAATTTTCTTTGTAATAGAATAATAGCAGCCTTTTTTCTTAAATATTGTTTACGAATCATTCTCATCTCACGTAAAGCCCTATACCTTGTTTGGATTACGATAGTAGATTTCTTTAATAACAAATATCGTTTTTTCGCTTCTTTCATAGCTTGCACGCTTCTGAAATGTCTTTGAATACATACAGCAGCTGACTTTAGTTCTACATAGTATTGTCTAATTAATTTCATCTCTCTATAACGTCTATAATGTGTTTGTATAGTTACAACTGCGTGTCGTATTTGTAAATAAGTTGTTGTTTGCTTTCTCATTTCTAAATAGGCTCTGAAATATCTCTGAATTGTAACTGTAGCAGTCTTCATTTGTAAGTATTGTAATCTAATATTCTTTGATACAACATAATTTCTATAATATTTCTGTAAGCATACTGTTGCACTTCTAATTCGCAAATACTCTTCTCGTTGTCTCTTGGTGAGAACATAACTACGATATACTTTTTGAATCGTAATGCAAGCTTTTTTTGTTATTTCATATTGTTTCTTTATCTGTTTGCCGTTTGTATTGTTTCTATACCATTTTTGGATTTTTATTGCAGCTTCTTTCTGTTGAAGGTATTTTTCGCGCATTCTCTTTCCAATTTGATAAGCTCTATAGAATCTTTGAATAAATATACAAGAGCGTTTCAATGTCTCAAAATGTGTCCTATGTGATATCATTTCTTTCTGAGCTTTATACCGTGTCTGAATTGTAAGAACTGCGCGTTTTATTGCTTCGTATTTTTCCTTTAATTTTTTCATTAATAGTTTCGCTCTAAATCGTCGCTGTATAATAATAGCTGCATTTCTCATTTTTATAAAATCGTTTCTAACTTGCCTCATAATTAATAAACCTCTATAATAGGTTTGAATAGATATAGTGGCCTTTTTCAATTCCAAATATTGATTTCTTTGTTTTTTGGTTTTCATAAATGATCGGTAGTAGTTTTGGATAGTCAGGACAGCTTTTCTCTGTCTCAGATATGTATCTCTTATTATTTTCATTCTCAAATAAGATCTTAAATAAGTTTGTAAAATGATTGTACTCTCTCTTAATTTGAGATACTCCAACCTTGTTTGTCTCATAGTTAGGTATGCTTTAATTCTTCTCTGTAAAGCTATAATTGAATTCCGTTTTTTAATATAATCATTTCTACATATTTTACGTCTATAATTTGCTTGTAATTTTATCGTTACTTCTTTCAGTTCCGTAAATTTCCTCCGCTCGTCCCTCATCTTTAGCAACGCTATGTAGCGCTCTTCAATAGTCTTAACGGCATTTTTTATTGATAAGAACAGTCTGCGTTGTTTAATCATCCTGTAATAGTTTTGTATACGCACCACTTTTTCTTTAACTTCAGCAAAGTGCATCATATCTTTTTTCATCAATAATTTACGTTTGTACGTTCTTTGAATGTATAAAGTGCAATTTCTTAAAGTTTGGTATCGTTTTTTCGCTAAAAATCTACGAACTAGAGCTTGAATATAAACTACTTTCTCCAATGTTTCTTGATAATGTTTCCTACAGGACCAGCGTCTGACATATGCCTGAATAAGAACAGCGCACTTGTGTCTACGTTCTTCTCTCTTAGATCGTAATATCTCTTTAGCTTCTCGTATTAATTTCAAATTCGTGTACCATCTTTCTATTTTTAGAACACTTGTTTTATACTTGCGCAAACGGCTACGGCACAGCCACATTCGGCAAAATTTCTGTAAAGTAATAACAGCACAAGTAACCTCATACAATCGCTTTTCATACATGCGTTTATACTGTATACGTCGCCACCAGTACTGAATAATTTCAGCAGCAATAATCCTCTTTCTGAGTATTTCCTCTTCAACTCTTCTCTTTTCAGCAATAACTTCATATTTCTTCTTCCACCAAATTTGTATAACGTTGGCCGCTCTTTCGAATAAAGGTGCACGAAATACGTGAATTAATTGCCACAGAAGAGATAATGTTTTTTCCCTGTGACCATCTGCAATGTCAGTCGAAGTAATTTCACCTTCAATCTTAAAGTTTGCACCTCTTAAAGCTTTGAGAGCAACTTCAACGTTATGTATTTTCTGCAAGCGCGAAACAGCTGGAGCACGTAGCTGACTGAGTAGATTATCTCTCATTAGAATAATTTCAGAAACTTTTGTCAACCTCACTCCATCCCTTAAATCAATCGCTATGTCGTTCACACCATATTTGTACTCATCCAGGTATGTTTGTTTGTGAACCACCACATAACCCAGTGGTCGTAAATGTTTAGTGATATCGCCAATTCCGGCTATAAGTTCCCGCGTGAAACGGATTATTATTTGACGACTCTCCTTGCATATTGCATTTCTGCAAAATAAACAAGGGTCGTGCGATATCAACTTCTTTTGTTTTGCTTGATCTAGAAAGAATACCAGCATGAAAAATTTCTTCAAACTAAACTTCTTGATCGCCTCTATATATGCCGGCAGCAGCATGTTTGGTGCAGTCGATTTTGAATGTTTATTTTTTAAAAAGGGATTCTTAAACATCCTCTGGATGATAAACAAGGTTAATCCCTCTATATCGCTGTTTGATTTCAAAGGTAAAATTACGCCATATATTGCCTCTAAGCCTATACGCAACCACAGTGGATTATACGAGAGTATAATTTCCATAATGGTCTTCTGTAATCCAATATCTAAATGTAAATTTCTATCGTCTCTTATGGCAATCAGTTTCTTGTCTATCTGAGCGTTCAATTTAAGAAGAACTTGAGATATTTCTGGGGTTTTAAGCAAAGTTCTCGCGGATTTACGTAAACTTTCGAGTCGATGACTATTGTGATAAACGTTACAAACTTTTTCTCTAGTCGGAGCTGTTGGAATTTCTTTATTTCTATTTTCAATCCATGCCTTACCTACATCTATTTTCTGTTCAACATTACTATCGAGATCGGGAGGTGTCAATATATAATTTAGCCAACGTTTGAAGTCTCTTTCAAATTTTTGAATCAGAGATTCATCATAAAAATACGTAGTTGATAAGAAAGGATCAACAGTTAGTGATTGTGAATAAACATTTGGGATATAATTAAGAGTAACATTCGTAGCGTTACTTTTATTCGCATCAAAGGTGGAATTTATTTTCGTAGCAGAAGCCCTCGTTAATGGTAAAATCTTCGATTTAACAACAGCCTTTTTTGACCAAGCCGTTTGCCTATTTACTGTTTTTTCATGTTTATTATAAGTACGATTAACAGAGAATGTATCCATATGCTGATTTGTTCTATCAAACGTATGCGTGTCTGAAAATTGAACACTTTCTTCGGGAATGGATTGTAAAGGTGGAGTTATAGATCTAGGCGGCGATCTTATATCCATTCTCAAATCATTTTGCCAGGAATTATGTTCTGCACGAGTAACGAAATTTCGTTCATTGTAGTCCCGTATATCTTGTTCTCTAAATAATGCTTGTCTACACATTCGTTGATTTTGTTCCTTCAGAGGATAACACTGCCTTGATTCGATTTGGTTCACGTGATATTCAAATGGTGTATTGGGCGAATCTTTTGTATAAGTATCGGAACTTAGTTTCATATGATGGTCATCTATTATATCGTGAGTGTCATTATTAATTTTCGGGAACATCTTGCGTTCTGTTGAAAATCGTGGCGGGAAAAACGACAAGTCACTTATACGGGAAAAATCGGTATTTATGGAAAAGTTTGGACTATTTAATTCTTTTGGTGAAGATGTGTTTGGAATTTTTTTATTTACAATCTTAGGGGTTTCAATTTCCGTATTACCCAATTTGGTGTGGCTATCTACTGTTAACCACCTATTATTGGTCAAATGAGTTGATGTAATACAAATGATTGAGTGGGTTTCATTCTCTTTATTCCCATCTTTAATGTCTAAACTGTCATCATAGTCACTTTCGGAAGGTATACTCAATACAATTTTAGGCCCATTATTTAGTTTTTCATTTTTTGTTGCAGCACTTTTCAGAGGAGTGAATGTGATATTGTCAAAAATATCAGAGGCAGACGTCTCAAAAGTTTGTTTGTTTGATGGTTTCAAAACATTGCATGATTTGGGTATTTCCAATTTGTCATTTATCAAAGGTTTGTCATATGTTTTTTGCAGAAAAGATTCAGCAGTACGATTTTGAACATTTGAAAATATTTCTGATGTGTTAAAATCAATATCAACACTATTAGGCGAGTCAAAGGGGCATTTAGGTGAAGCAGGTCGGTGGTCCAGAAAAGTTTCACTACTGGTAGTTAAAACTTTATATTTTGTAGACTGCACAACATTTATAGTTTTCTTAATTTGAGTGGTATTATAGATTACTTCTACTTTCTTTTTTGTGATATTTACTGGAGATTTTTTCAATGACTTCTTTTTTATCTTCCCTGGAGAGGTCTTGAAACCTTTAGTCTTTGCTTTGATAGCCTATAAAGTAAATTGAAAAAAGCATTAGTTTCCTTTTTTGTTATTTATTCTTAATTTGAATTTTTTAGATTTTTAAATCAGGTACCAACTCATAAATGAAGTTTACATTATGCATATAATAGATAACATTTAGGTATACCACTAGATTTTATTAATGATAAGAAGATTGCCTATACATATAAAAATGGTCTAACAAATTCATCTTTGAATTTTGTTTTTTTTATTAAAATTATAAATCTATTCTACCAAAAAAAGGCAACACAGCAGAACAAAGAACACTTATTTTGATCGAAAACTTTTTGAGTTAATTTTTAAAACAAGCAATAGTAAGTACTAGCTGCGCCCCGCGGTTTCACACGCGTAAGTCCGTATCCCGTAGGAATATCGGGATAAAAAAATGCCTACATGATATTGCAGTTGGCCAGCTGTCTACTTACCAAATTTCATTGCAATTGGTTCAGTAGTTTGTGCGTGATAGAGCAACAAACACACACACACATCCTTAAAAACTTTCGCATTTATAATATTAGTAGGAAGTAGGATAGGATTAATGAACATTATTTACCATTACAGATTTCAAAACAACGATGACATCATATCTGCCTCTGTTTTCATTAGTGAACCTAATTGTCTCCCGTAGAGCTATAGGTTGTGTCGGAGACCACACCATGCTCAAACAATAGCATGTCTCTGGTTCCAGAACAAGCCATTCTCCAGGCAATTCGATAATCAATCCAGGAGGTAAAGCTTTGTTTAATGTTATCTGTGAAAAAAAAAATGAATAATTTTATAACATTTCCAAAATATTCAAATTTTAAAGAAGGAGAATAAACTTTAAGTCCATATCAGTTTATTTATAAATAAGTAAATAAGAAAGCTCTTAATTGAAAATTTATATACATATAATAAAGGAACATCTTAGTAGGGCTCAAAATTAACTTTCGGACCATTATAAGCTTCATATTTTGATTAAATGATTAATTTGTTACCTGGGCTGGTTTCATAATGAGCGATTTATAAATGATAAAGTGTTTAAAACTAAAGCATAAATTATAATATTTATACGTACCTGTTGAATTTGTTTGGACGGATTGAAAACTTCCAAATATTTTTCGCATGATGAGCCGATGAGAACATTGTCGAAAACGACTTGCGGCGGTCTGGAGAAGGGAGCCAGTATCAAACGTGGACATTCTTCTTTAGGCGACACAGGGGGGGCTTTTTTAGCTCTCCGGGCTCTTTTTACATGTTCCGGAGTATTTTCGATCTATAAAATATATGGGTACGGAGTACATAATCAAAAAAAAAACACGTAATAGGTATTAATTGTATAAATAAAAGTTATGTATTACCTGGAAATACATTATGTTATTTATATCTTTATACCATTTTAATTAATAATAATATTTCATTTACACTGAAACCACCCAAACGAAACGTTTCAGTTACATTTAAAAAATAAGTACTCGATTAGACGCTCTAAAGCAAAAATTTTCAAACCAATTCAAAACTACGATTCAAACTGTTGACTGCAACCGTCACTTCATTGATAAAATACCAAAGAGAATATACAATCATAGACAAACTATATGATCAACAAGGCTCGATTTTGTTTGATTGCAATGATTCTGACTGGTACATGGGCAACCCAAAAAATATTGGGCTATTTATTAAACTCTAGTAAGTATGAGTATTTAATTATGTGGAGACTTCTAAATGCTTCAGCCAGTCAGAAATCATCCTGACGTCTATATTTAATATGCTAACTGGCTGAATTTGATAAGTTATCGACGATAATACTTTCCCCATCGGTTCCAAGCCTGTCGTGGCGGGGGGCTCAGTAGCTCAGAGCACACTCTGGTACTCTGAGTGAAGCTAATTGGACGCGGTGGGGCTGGACGGCCGGTCTGTGGTCTGAAAGACTCGACCGACCCGACGGCCAGGGGTCCTTATAGCTAGCTGGCTGGTTGGCTGGCTGGCCTGAAGCTGGCTGGCGGGCTGGATGGGACCGGCTGGTAATCTAGTTGGCTCGCTAGCTGGATGGTGTACCGGTTGGCTGAATGGTGTACCGGTTGGCTGGCTGGCTGGCTGTAATGCCGGCTGGCCGGCTGCCTGGAACCGGCTGTTGCTCGGCTGGCTGCCTAGCTGCTTGTAAGGCTGGCTAGATGTTTAGCTGGCTAGCTAGGATCCCCCGAGGGGCCAGGTGGCTCTGGTGCCGTTGTGATGCGGCGAGGGCGGCCAGTGGTCATGGCCTGGCCTGGGAATGCATATACTCAACACCGGGGACATCCCTACGTTCGATACCATCAGAGGTAGTCAAAGGTACTCTAGCTATGTGAATATGACAGTGTGCTCGCGTGCAGCGTGCGACAACATAAGTCCACAGGCACAAACATCATACGAACTACACGCATATTTAACACACATAAGGCAAACTGGACCCAGTTTCATGACAAACCGACCCAGCTGATGTCGGATAGACAATTAGCTGTACAGGACATGGACACAATACACAGCATACAACAAATAGATGAGGCAATAGACAGTTACAATGAAGCGATCACACAGACATGCCGACCAAAAAACACACAGAATTCACCTTGTCGTGTTGGAATGACGAGCACGCGCAGATGAAGTGGCGGGTGGTCACGAGGAGACGCAGGATCCGAAACGCAGTACCTGACCGCAGAGACCGCGTAGTTGGATTGTACCTGGAAGAAAGGGAGAAGTATGAAAAAATAAATTTTTTATGCACAATAAAGGTCTCTGGACAATATACCAGAGGAAGCAAGACAACACCTTGAGATGGCGGGTGCTTCTAAAAAAAAGTTTTACTACCAGCAAAGTTTGCGGGATCCCAACGTGTCGCTTTGGTGACGTGCGGTGAGTCCTTGCAGGTGGGCGTGGGGAGACGGCTGTCCTCCGACGTCTCCCCACGGTCTGTCAACTCGTAATCCGGTCCGTGGGGCTGGACCGAAGGCCGCCACATCTGGTTGCGAGATGAGGCCTGCGAGAGAAACCTCTATAAAAGTGCTCCGTAGGGCCCTCCATGGTATCACACGTTAGGAAGGCTTTCAGGCGTGCGCTCTCCGGCCGATGGTGGAGCGGGGAACAATCCATCGTTAAAGAGTAGACGGCGTAAGCTTGTGTTCTAATCAAGCAGAGTGCCTGGAAACGGGTAACTGCTGGGCGGGACGCGCGGTAAAGTACAATGTATACCCGCAGTCCCACGGAACACAGTGGGGTTTTAGGCGGTAGGAATCCGACATAACCCACGGCTCCTTCCACGGGTGCCATGGGTATCTTTTGCAAGATTTCCCCACTTAGAAATCAAATCGACGTTAACACTTTCCTAACGATAACTTTGAATCAGTCAAATTCAGTGTGGTGTATTTAAGTCTTAAGTCTAGTTAGGAAGTAAGGTTAGTAAGGAAATGTTAGTATTTAAACTATTTAAAGATAGTATGAAAACTTTTTGCTTTACATAATACTAGACGCCCGTCTTGGTACCGCCCGGATATCATATCCCTTTTTTATTCCAAGGGAGCATTTAATCGACATAAACAGTATCCAATAAACAAGCAGGCAATTAAAAGTAAAAAGGTCATTATTTAAGTGTTGATTTATGGGTAGGCCGTCTTCTGTGGTATGTCTTCAGTCTTCTCTTTTGAGCACAAATAAAATAATATATCCAAGGAGTACGACACTGTGTACGTCTTTATTATTGAAGCGTTGTAGTTATCTACATTATGTCATACAATTGTTTGATTGTCTAATCTGTGCTAATTTGATAGACAAACGACAGCAAACTACACACGGCAATGTCAAATCTGACACTGTAGTCTTCCCTTCATTATTGAAGTCTGAAATTTTCGCAAGTTAAAATCGACTTTTATCGCTGTAAGACTCGTATTGCCGTTCCAGCAATTGTTCTTCTAATTTCTTCATTAGTAGGTATCTAATCAATTATTGGATTAATCCTAGAACCTACAAGTAATCTATAAATACCCAAATGTAATACACATACTGTTCGGTTCACAGAAACTTGTGGAAATTATGGCCGATTCGCAAGGAAACGATAATACTACATGCGTTGTATGCTTTAAGAATGTGGTGTACTACTCTATTGGAGAATGTGACCATCCAGTTTGCTTCGAGTGTTCAACACGCATGAGAGTGCTGTGTTTGCAAAATGAGTGTCCTATATGTCGTCAAGACCTTGCCAAGGTAAGTTGCGATAATATTTTGTAACATTTACTTTTAATTTTGTTAATTAAAAGTGTGATCAGTGTTAATCTTAATTGCAATGCATAGAAATATAATCCTTCAGTTTGATTTCATATCAATAGTCATTAATACAAATTACTTCATTTAAGATGAACTTCATATTTACTGATGACAGAATATTACTAAAATAAAAATGTATTTTATTTGAAGGTGGTGTTTACGGATACCGTTAAGCCATATAAAGAGCTTCGAAACAAGGTGTTTACTGACAAACTCTTTGAAAGGCAATTTAAAATAGGGTTTTGCAGCGAAGAAATCAAAAAATCCTATGAAGCCTTGCTACAAAACCATTGCAAGATCTGTGATAACATACCCCCTTTTCGTACATTCACTATGCTAAATGACCATATGAAGAGAGTACATGAAAGGTACTTTTGTGATTTATGTGTGAAGCACTTGAGGGTAAGTTGCAGAATTACACTTTTGAATATATATCTGGACTTAGCTTATGACTTTCATCTGTTTATTCATAAACATTTTATGTGTCACTTTATTGCCATAACTACCTGTAATATATGTAAATAAAATGATGATCTGATAAAAAATAGATACGACAAACAATACTTTTTTTTCTCAATAATTGCAATGGGTGACAACTTATGCCATTGTCAAGGAAGGTGTCAAGTTAAATAAAACCAAGTGACAGTCAGATTCTTGGCATTATGTTCCATACAAATACCTAAGCCATGTGCAGTCATGAAAATTTTATCAATTTAATTATCACAGTTGATGAGAGACAGGCTGGTGACAGATGGACAGAAAGAAAGAGGTCTTAGTAATCTTCAATAAACCTAAATTGTCAGTATCTGTTATAGTAGGGATCAGTCATCTGGCCACAATCTGTCGTTGAGCAAGTCGAGACTTGTGGGGCTGCGTATAGCAAGCCCACGAGGGGTACTGTGTGTGTTCCTAAGGGAGATCCTGGGAACCCCTCATTACCTTTGCCGAAGTAGGCCACATGAGGTTTTAGCCAGTGGATTTCCTTACATTAAAAAAATAGGGTCAAGCATCTATATCTTTATCCATCTTTCTAGTTTTTTTCTCTAATGCTTTCTTTTTATGTATAAAGATTATTGTTTTATACAAGTTAATAACCTCATTTTTTTTTGAACAGTTTTTTTTCAATGTAATAAACTTAATAATTATAGTATTCTTTTAGATTTTTACAAGCGAAAGAAAGTGCTACACACGTCAGGAACTGGCCCATCATCGACGGAAAGGTGATCTTGATGATACATCCCACAGGTAAGACTATATTTTTATCAGGTTTTTCTATCTATACACAACTAATGACTGAGATGTTTTGATAGTGTACAAGTCAATGGGATGTTAGTACAAGTTTGGATCAAAATTTTAATATTGTTATTAGCGTGAAATATAATCCTGGATAAACTGAAGAATTTCAATAAATTTAGGGTTTATTGAACCTAAACCCCCCCCCTCTCATTCATGTACAGATGCAGTTCTTCTACCGTTTAATTTTATGTATAAATACCGCCAATAAGTAATTTTATTTCCATAATAAATAAATATAAAAATTGCCTGGATGCGAAATAACAATTCCATGTGATATATATGTTTTAAACAATTTCAATTTAAACAATATGGCATAGGGTCACCCCATGGTAACATATATTTGTGTATTGCATCAGTATTGTTTGA
>NC_052116.1:3092532-3100620 GCF_012273895.1 Zerene cesonia | reverse complement strand
CAGTTGAACTGCATCTGTACATGAATGAGACATACATACATCTGTAGATGACAAGAACTGCAGCAGTTCTTCTACCGTTTAATTTTATGTATAAATACCGCCAATAAGTAATTTTATTTCCATGAGGAATACAAAATTGGCTGGACGCGAAATAACAATTCCATGTCCAAACAATTTCAATTTAAACAATATGGCATGGGGTCACCCCATGGCAACATATATTTGTGTATTGCATCAGTATTGTTTGAAGCTCATGTTTAGACATGCTGCAGTCATGTCGAAACATGGTCAGAGTTAGCAGAGATACATAACGCGATGCTCACGGAAACTTATGGGAACCGCTATACAGCCTCACCATGACCGCGCCATGATGTCACACACGCGATGCTGACGGAACCTTACAGGAACCGATATACAGCCCCACCATAGTTCCCTGCTAGGCAGAAATCAATGTCGAAACGCACAATGCTAGCAATGATTTAACTCTCTCAACCCCATCATAACGTGCAGCCTCAAGACTCATTGCCGAAGTAACCGGCACAAACATCGGGAATCCACTCTCCACGCCATAAAGTAATGTACTCCGTCGCCGCTTGTGTCGACTTCCCGTAGGAGCCAGCCAGAAGTTGTAATTTGACCGCCTGTGGGGGTAATGTTTTTTTACCACGCGGTAGGGATCACGCACGCTGCAGTTGAGCTTGTCCATCACCTGCGCCTGTTTCCATGCTTCATATGGATCGGACCGCATCGACAATGCGGAAGGTACCCGAAGACTGCGTGGAGCTCGACGGTGCTCAGGTAACCTTCTACTGCGCGGAATCATTGCACCCGGCGCATGGTATTCGCTGCGTTGGTATACTCGATTCGAATGTGGTGTCCGCCACTTCCTAAGACACCAACGGCATGCCACGTGCCAACTTAGTAGGCGGCACAGCGACCGACTTAGTTGGTGGCGTCACGACGGCGCGCACCAGGGGTCACAAGGGTCAGGTCACCAGGTGCTCAGGGGACCGGCTGGGAAGCTACACTGATCGCTCCTCTAACACTGTAATCCGAGACAAGATAGCCTCCATAGTGCTCAGAGAAGCACTATCAAGCGTACATTCTCACCGTCTATTAGAACGATGCTTGCGGCTACCGTATCGACTGCCATGACGGCTGCGACGACGCTCTCTGTCCGACATTTTATTCTAACATCAAAAAAGGCAATGAATATAAGAAATTCACTTAGTGACCGGTTATGACGGGATACGACGAATTCATGTCCCACTTCTGATTTTGGCGATAAGGCCAAATTTGTAAAATAATCAACAGATATACGAAACAATCAAATAATTTAACAATCGACAATCACAACAATTTGGGCAGAGTAACAGCGTAATTTACAAAAAATATCAAAACGATGTTATCGCAACGATAGCCGAAAATAAAGTGAGACGATGTGACATATTCTCGGCCTTTTATACTTTTTAGTTGTAGTGGGGCGGCTCGATTTATTTCCAACAATATATTCAGACTATGATAGTCACTATTGATGATAGTCTTAAAAATGTGAAATTAAAGCAGGGTCATGAAGATTCATTTTTTTAATTGAATTAAAATAAATAAAATTTATAAATTAATATCTTAACGTTAAATTGAATGAATAAGAATAGTATTAATTTCTAAATTAATTAAATTTAAAATATATGAAGATTATTTTGCTAAAACTATGTATTTTTCACAATATTGAAAATGGAAATAAAATATCTGGCATGTTGGTGAAATGAATGAATTTCATTTTAAATACTGCAAAAATTAAAAAACTGTAGAAACTTGTTTTTAGATTTTATTTGTAGACTCTTTAGGTAATAATATTATAAAACGGAAGAGATTGTTTGTTTAAATATGTTAATCTCAAGAACTAACTGAAAAATCTCTCATCTTTTGATATGTACATGTTCCACAGTGCTATAGGTTATACAATACATCTACACTAATGTTATATAGAGGAAACTATATTTGTATGTTTATAATGTTTTCATGCAAAAACCACTGGACTGCTGTAAAGCTGCAGCTTCTCTGAGTGACATAGGCTATATATGTGTTCGCCCCGGTTGGTTCGGTTCCCAATTTACATTGCTAGCATAAAAATGAAATAAATATTATCTTTTTTGCAGAGGTCATCCACTTTGTGAGTTTTGTGAAGAACGTTTTATGGACGCAGATGAATTGTACCGACATTTGCGTAAGGAGCACCTATACTGCCATCTTTGTGATGTTGATGGACGCAATTTGTACTACGCCTCGCACTCTGCGCTTGCGCACCATTTTCGCACGGAGCATTATCTCTGCGAAGAGGGGGAATGTGCAGGACAACACTTGACAGCTGTGTTTAGAAGTGAAATTGATCTCAAAGGTACTATCTGCTGGCCGAATCCTCCCGGCTTGACATTTTTCTATAAGTTTAAAAGTTTATCCTAATACAAACTGAGACAAAGCCAATAATAAACATTTTGAATGTTATTATTGTTATTACAATGTAACGGTGTAATTTATATAATTTTTATTTAAACTCATATTTTAAAGTATACTTTTTTGTTATTTGATCAAACTAAAAATAAATTGATCTTATTTAAATATACAGATATGTTTCTATAATAAATGAGATAACTGCTTATATTATTTCTGTAGTTTAATTCTTCATTTGTCTTATACATTAAATGACTATTCTACAGGTTATATAACGTAATTACAATTGCTTTTGCAATGTATAGAAACGTTAATATATTTGAATGATTACAGCTCACAAGGCAACTGTGCACGGGCGCGGTATGAACCGCGGGGCGGCTCGGCAAGCTCGTACTCTGGAACTGCAGTTCAATATTACTCCTCATCCTACTGCCGTGGTACAACGGGTTACCAGGTAACATTATGCTCAGGTAATATGAGAAATTATTGTAGAATATAATAGATATTAACTTCCATTTCACTAAAATTTACATTTAATCAAGGACTTCATTGCGTGCAATATTGGAGAAAATGTAGTAAAGTTTAATACCATAACAATGTTGTGATTCTTTACACATAGATTTGCATTGTTTTTCAAATTTAAACACTAGCATAAACACAGTGTAGAAAATATTTGTAATATCTTTTGACATATCCATATCCTTTGTCTCATGCAATAAAAAAAGTTAACTGTCAAAATGACAGGGAGCGGCCAGAGCCGCGCTCGCCGTCGCCGCCGCCGCCGCCGGTCGCGGCGCGCATCGACCCGGCGAGCGATGAGCAGTTCCCGCGGTTATCGGCCGCTGCGCCCGCGCCTGCGCCGCTGCTCGCCGCACCTTCTAGAGCCTATAAAGGTAGTCGTTAATTATTTTTTACTATGGTATATAGTATAAATATAGATTTAAGATATAATAAACGACTTGAATTTTGCATAATATGTAATGTTTTTACCCGTGTTGAATGTGAAGTTTTAGTCAACTATTTACATAAGATTTTGAATAGATTACAAAAATGTGATCTCCGAATATAATTTTATTTAACCCTCCAGAGGCTTGTTCAAACATATTATTCAGTGTTAGTATGGGTAAATTTGTAGGTTTTATTTCATTCATTATAATGAAATATATTACTTTCAGGTTCTGGAGGGTTGGCCCGTAACGACCGCAACTTTCCGGCGCTGGACGGGGCGGGGCCGTCGCGAGCGCCTGCTCCAAGACCGAACGCACCCGTTGCCGCTACGGTGCTGAGAAATTGTAAGTTTTGCTTTTTTTTAATATTGACTCTAAAAGATAAATGCAAGTATGACTCAACTTTTTCTATTATTTTTATAGTAAAATAAAAATAAACGCTGCCTTAATTCCTTTAAAATTGTATGAAACAAATTTTATATTGATCAAATTCAAATACCTAGTAATTGTTTTGCTTTGTTTCATTATATTTGTGTATATGTGTGTATGGAAATTTAAATTATTACTTTATAATTTTTTCTTATATATTATTATCGCATGTGCGCAGCTAAACAGCCAAGCGTGTCGATCCAAGTGCACAGCCAGCCGGCAAGTGCTAGCAACTTCCGGTTGACACAGACAAGTGGAAACCGCATCACCATCCCGAAGAAGCCACTAAACGATGAGGACTTCCCCTCGCTGCTGGGGCCCAGGGACGACCACCCCAGCCTTGGTGCGGCCTCTCTACAGCCAGCCAAGGTAAACCCTTATAGACTTATCATAGTAAGTTTAGATTGTTTACAACAAACATTTCTTATCTCATTTCACTGGCCTTTCTATCCGGAGTTACGTACTAATTAAACATAAATGTATTCACCAAAATGAATATATAGTATTCTGTTCAACCAAATCATACCTATTCATTTATTGTATTTGGAACAGTCTTGACATCTATTAATGTTGCATGTGTGAAATTACAACTGCAAATAAAATCAACCCATTAACTTTAATACCTCAATATGTTATTATTATTAAAATTAATGATGTTAATCATTATTTGTATTTCAGGTAACACTGATTAACAGTGATGAAATGCAATCACTGAAAAAGCAACCAAGCCATCAGCATAAGAAAGCCCAACTGAGTAGCGAGGCGTTTCCCGCGCTTTCATCGTCTTCTGCACCGACCACGCCTCCGCAGTGGATAACTGTTTCCAAGTCGAAGGACAAGTCGAAGCAGACCCGCAACCAAATGGAACCGAACCCGCCGCCCAGGGAACCAACTTTCAACCCTGTCGCAGACTTCCCCACTTTGCCAGTAAACACAAAAGCAAAGAAGAAATCCCAAGCAGTCCCACTCCAGATATCGAGACCCCAGCCCGCTCCGCCCCAACCTCAAACCAACACACAGTCACATAACGAGGACACTAAAAACAAAAACAAAAAGAAACGGAACGCCAATTTCAATGCTCAGAAAGAGAAAGAGAAAGAGAACGACACAGTCGTTAATGGAGTGACCGAGCGGAACGAGTACATAGTGGCGAGTGTCAACAACAACAATAGTAGCGGGGAATCCGATAGAAAGATCAAGACCATCACTGACAAAAACAATACTAATGCGACTACGAGAACTGGAAATGGGGACTTTTCGTTGAAGTCCAAAGAATATCCGCCCCTTAATCCGAAGGCTGATAGTTTTGTTCCCCCACCAGCCGCAAGCAGGCCTACGATGAACGGCAGCGTGCCTCCAGGATTTAAGAAGCGTCCCCCGTGCGACGGGATGACTTTCACCAACTCGGCGGGACAGACGTTTCCCGCGCCCGTGCACCAGTACATGCCGCCGGCAAACTTTGAGAGCAGAAATCGTGCGCTAGTCAAGAAGTTCGCTTCCGCTTTAGGTACGAGCGATGCGGTGGAAGATTTCAAAGTCGCATCTCGAGCGTTCAGAGACAGCATTATCAGCGCGGAGGAGTTCTACCAACATTGTAAAACTGCCCTGGGGAACAAATTTGAGGAACTGTTCCCGGAATTGGTCGCTCTCTTGCCAGATATAGCAAAGCAGCAAGAGTTGGTCGTAGGGAAGAATATAAGCGCATTGGACGTGTGCCCTACGTGCGGACAGGTGATCTCGAACGCAGACGCCATTTCCCATGACACGGCCCACTGGCCACCTCTAGCCCCACGTTAGATGTATATTGTGATACTATTTAAATTTGTTTGTGTTCACACTCGGGTACTAAATTATAAAATTACAAGGTGCTTACCGCTTCATCTTTCCATACTTATATTGCGATCCGATTTAAGCCATTTTTAATTTTTGTTACTTTACGTATTTGTCGCCTATAGCTTAAGTAGAAGAGATTGTATATACAACTAAATTATATCACAGTTATAAGATGAATGTGATTAGCATGTTACATGGTGTAAAATATATTGTTTAAAAGTTATCTATTTTTGTATTATCCAACTGGACAAGTTTTAATTTTGTGTTATATATTTTTGTTATAGAACTTATTATTTCGTTATAACCCTTGGTATAATTGTAAATAAAAAAAAACAACACATTTCTTCGACAAATATAATAAAACAAGCAACAAATACAAATGCTTTTGTAATATTTTCTCCTTATACCACTTGCGACCATATTATTGGCCTCCTTTGCCCCAGCCCAAGAAACCCTTAACGAGTCCGGTGATACCAGCTGCTTGCTTCTTGTTTGCGACGCCAGTTTTATCGTCCAAGTTAGGGAATTCAATGAAATTGCAGGCAAGATCAAAGAACAATGGTTTACATGGTACGGCTTCCATAGGTGGTGGTAGTTTATAAATGTTCGGATTCTTCGTCAGAACTTGCGTATCTTCGCGATATTCATCCAAACGGTCCACTAGCGGCTTCTTGTCTTTGTATGGCTTTCCGCTAGAAGTGTATTTTATTTCCTCGTCGTCATCTTCATCTTCAAGGACAGAGTCAGCGTGAACTTCGAATTTACAAGTCTCTATGTCTTTTTGTAGTGACTGTAATTTCTCCAACAAATGCTTATCTTGGTGTTTATTCGCGATGGACTCTACAGTGTATGCACTGCATCGCTCGAGCATCGCCAAGGCTTCCCTGAAACGCCTCAACGTGGTCAACACTTGAGCTATATAATAGCAGCGGAAAGCCTTGTAGGCTTTCACTTCGGTTTCGATATCGTTTTGGTATGCGTTGTCATCTTCGAAGCCGGGCAGTTGCTGTAACTCAGAGTAGTTCTGCAAGATGATCTCGTACAATCTAGTCAAATCCTGGGGGCGCACCTTCTTCCCATCGATCGGCGTGTTGTTCTTACGCGCCTCCTCGGCTTGTTGGATCATGAGATTGTTTCTATGGATCGTGCGCATGAGTCTTATGTACATCAAGTACGACAGCAGATAGTTGATTCCGGACATTTGTGTCTCGGACGCAGACTTAAGCTTAGGATCGTTTTTGATTTCATCCTTGATCGCCGATATGGCGTCCTTGCAGTCCATCAGTATATTCTCGAGGATATCGATCTTGGCCTGGCTAGATGGAGCGTTTTCGACAGACTTGTCTAGATCTTGCAGTGCAATGAGGAACAGTCGCACCTTTTCCGGCCGTACTGTCACTCGACGACCACGCCATTCCACTTCGTGCATCACGCCAGAGCGCGATTCCCTGTTAAGAAATATATTAATCATTCCAGATCTTATTCCTTATTCCATCAGAATACATAGATCGTTGAGGTTATTACAAATTATATGAATGGATCATATAATAACAATAGCAATAAATGTAAAGATGGATTTATATAATATTAATGTTTAGAAAATTGGACTTTTGGATTTTTTTTCTGCAATATATATATATTAAATTTAAAACAGAAATACAAAAAACCTTTAAATTATATCCGATCTTTATTTAAGCTTTTTTTAAACACAATCATTAGCATAACTTATCATAAAGTGTGATCAAGCATGACAAAAATAGAGATCATGTTAGAATAGCTTATTTATATTTGATTTTGGCCTCAAGATCTCACTGTGCTACTTAAAACATATTAACCGAAAATCTGGTAATAACAGCTAAACGATATGCATACTTAGCTTGCGCCATCAAAGAGTCCAAGTTTTCGATGAGCCCTTGGCCGCGCATGGCAACCAGATCGCCGGCCGCTGATTCGTCGCCGATATTGTACGCACAGTAACGAAGGCTCGGATTTAACTCTTCAACCTGTGCAAATATTTTATTTTATTTAGATAATTCGAAATGTACTTTAACTAGCTGGGTATAATAATTAATCAAAAAATTTATGATGAATGAAGATTTTTTTTTTAATTCCTCGAAATGTGTGTGTTTATGTGTCTGTCGTGTCGCAATGGAGCTTTTTTTGTGTCTAGATAGAAGGGAGTGAGAGTTATAGAAGGAAAGAAGAGACAGTGATATAAGACTAATTTTTGCCACGGTAAAGTGAAAAATCACGCTTCGATGTAAAAGTTTACACCATACAAATACTTGTTTATTTTTTATATACATACGTATAGTTTTTGGATCGTTTATTTTTTATTTTTTATATACATACGTTTTTGGATCCTAGATAAACAAATTATCATTGCTTTCTTATACTTTCATATCACTTAAGTGCTTTTGTATGGAAA
>NC_052116.1:3066801-3091532 GCF_012273895.1 Zerene cesonia | reverse complement strand
TAATAAATGTTATTTGCAGTTAACAATTTTCTTTTTTCTTTATTACAATATTTATGGCAAGACTAGGTATATTTAAATATCTGTAACTAAGTTTTGATGCCCCTGGAATTGTTTACATTGAATTTAGATGTTCAGTATAAAGTGAAGTAATACTCGTTTGTACTGTCGATTGGTAGGTTTGTTCTTGTTGGTTTATAAAATGTGATTATTTGACTCGGGATAATGACAGCCAAATGCTAATTTACTAAATGATAGGAGATAAAAATTGCTAACGTCGTGCTGACTCGTATTAAGTGCGGTTTTGTAACATTTTTATAAATTTATACTTCAGGTGATAATTTTAAAAAAGAACACAGACGTTATGTGGAACAATTCGACATACTTCGCCATCACCTGTTAAACGGGCAAATCAAATTAAATCAAATTTGTTAATTAAATCCACATGGAACTGACCTTCTGCTTGTACACAGTCCTCTCGTCCTCGGGCAGCGCCGCGCACAGCTTCTCGAGCACGATCTGGGCGCGCTTGAGGCTCTCCGCGGCGGGGCGCCACTGCTGCAGCTCGACCAGCAGCGCGCCGCTCAGCCACGCCGCGTACGCGCCCGCCTCCAGCTGCGTGCGCGCGTCGCACACGCCGCTTTGCTAATCAATAACTCATTATTTGTCTAAGCAATATCGTTTTATTGAAATAATGCAACAATTTCAGTTATAAGAAATCACCATGAAACATTCATATGAATTGCAACAAGGAAATTGGTGAATAAATTTAACATTTTTTTTATACAATAACTGAGGGCAACTGAGCCAGTGGTTCGCCAGATGGTAATTAACTACAACCCATGAACAATTGCAAAGGTGGTGTGTTTGGAAATGAATTGGTAGGGCAGAAGGATAGGATTGATGGCGAGAATAAAGGAATGGACTGGGAAGGGTGAGGAAAAAGATAAAGGCTCCCCAACTACCAAACAAAACAAAATAGTATTCTCCTAATTCACATAAATATTCTATGGGGGTACCTCCCTTGGTGCAAGCTAGTGCAATTTGTGGTGAAGTATGCTAAGTTCCACACTCAAATAACTTGCATACATAACAATAAAAATTATATGCTGTGCAACCTACTCCTTAAATTTCACACAAATTCCAAGTCTACAGACAAATTTTAATTTGTTTAAAATAATATAAAAATGTATGGTGACATATATATATAAATAAATGAGAATTTTAGTTCAAAACAACTTTCATTGAATTTAAATGTTTAGTGATAACATCCAAATATATGTATCACACAAATTTAAGACTTATTTAGTTCTTTTGTTTAATGTTCCACAATACCTCACATAACTGTAATAGTAAATGTGCATGGGAGCATGCTTTCTTTAGTCTAGAGACAAGGTGAAACTTCTTTCTTGGCTCTGTATTAGCTTCTTGGCGCAATTGCATCGCATGAGCCCAAGCACGTTCCGCTTGAAGTAATGGTACACACAACAAACGATTTTCAGATGTTGATGTTGTTAAATGAGTTGTAGTGACATCTTTCCTGCGATAATGTCTTCGATCACCCTGTAAGTTTAAAACTTTATATGTAATTGTTTGTACATATATATTGACAACTAAATTTTAATCCTGGCTCATTCCAATGAATGTTAAATGTGCCAGGAGTTTTATGTAGAATTAAAAATACATTAGAGATGCCACGAATATTCGGCAGCATCAATGAAAAAAAACATCATATTACTCAAAATTATCTATTTATTTCCAAATTACAACTCTTTAGAAATTAAAATTGATCAGTGGTAAGTTGTGATGGATAAAAACAAGCTTTTCAGTATTTATTGGTAGCAAACGACTACGCTTTTCATCATAAATGATACCAGCCTCAGAAAATAATGTCTCACTATACACAGAAAGATACACTTTAGCAAATTTCGAAAGGTTTGGGTATCCTTTTTCGTTTGCTAACCACCACTTGTAAGGATCGGCCTTCCTATCTAGACGACTATCCTTGACGTGATTTACTCGCAATTGAATTGAAACAAATAGCCATCGATCTCCTGCCGCGCCAACGCAACGAGGAAAACAGGTTTTAACTTGTCTTATTCCAGCGAACGCGCCCCCGACAAGCATGTATTTCGCGCCGAATATTCGGTGGCCGAATATTCGGCGCTATGTGGCGCTTTGGCCGACAGCATTGCCGAATATTCGGTATTCGGCCAATCAACTATTCGTGGCATCTCTAATATACATATATATGTTAATATACATAAACATATATACTTTCAAGCAATTCGGTTAAATGTTTATTCTACAATTTGATTTCTGTTTGGTTACACAAATTCTAAAAATGTTGTACCCTTTTGTGTCTGGTTAGATGACAAATATATTTCCAAACATATATAATTTATATTTATAGGGCCATAATTTGTTAGGTGAAAGTGGCGATGTCGCCGTTTGAAACTTTTTTATTCCACATCTATGCTTAATTATTTTTGAACTAGAGGAATGAGAAAAAAAATACCTGTGGAATTTTGAGCACTTTCCGTAAACGCCTGATACGTCGAGAACAATATCCTCTATATCTCTGATAATCTCCATGACGGAGTCCATGCTGCTGCTGTGCATCTTTGATAATGCGAAATACTGGATTTATTTAAGGATTTTGTACAAAAAAATGTTCATAACCAATATTTTATCAACCTCAAACAATCTTACGATTATCATCATCATTATGATCTTCTAAAGAAATTAATGACGTTACAAACATATTAAGGACTTATACAGTGTAATTGGTTCACCAGGAAGCGCAAGCTCTCAAATAAATAAAGTTCTGTACATCCCATTGATAGATATGAGGTAAGAAATAAAAACAATATCAGTCGCGTTGAGAACCTCCTACATTTTTGAATCTACTTTAAAAGTTGTGTGTTGGCTTCTTGATGAATCTTGAGTATTGTTACATCACTTTAAAATGAAGAGCGATATATACATAAGCCAGACAAATACATTTGAAGGTTATAGTTGATAAATATATTATAATAACTCATTAAAAATTGCGATCTATTTCATTTAAAGGATACTTTCTAAAGATAACGAGCTAGTTATCTTGCACTCAATTTTTTCTCCTTCTTCTGCTGTAATTGATTGTCCATCCCCAATTTCTTCTTCCAAAACTACCATCTTGTTCGATAAATGTAATTACTTTTATGTTCCAATGAATCTTAAAACTGTAAAATACCCATAGAATAGCTCTACAATTATGCAGACAGTTTCAAAAATCAACACGTCACTTACAGCCAGCAGCCTTCACTCAAAATATTGGATTTGACGTTTCTTACTAGTTGCCACTTGCCAGTGCCAAGCGAAAGAAAATGATTATAATTCAATATTTATTATTTTCTATTTAAATTTAAAATTATTCATGTTTTTTAAGAAACCATCGCATGATTAAGTTCTCTGTTGACCATTAAATAACATAAAAATATTTTAAAACTAGCTGTTCGCCCCGGCTTCGCGCGAGGTACATTTCCGGGGTAAAAAGTATCCTATAGCACTCGGGAATGATGTAGCTTTCTTTTGGTGAAAGAAATTTCAAAAGCGGACCAGCAATTTCGGAGCCTTTAGGGTATATTAAAACAAAAAAAAATTTGGTCTTTATTATATTAGTATAGATATAAATAACAAGTATCTCCCTATCATTGTATACATATTTTTGCAATACTTTCGATATGATAACATATATATGCAACTGTAAATTTTTTGTTTAGGTTATAATTTTTTAAATAAATTTATTTGTAAAATGACCATAGATTAGTATAATATTATTACTTTTTGTCATGACATCAATACCATTCAAATTTTGACAATGACACCCCTTTTTCAAAGTTGATTTGTGCTGTAGGTTGGTGTTACTGTTACTGCATTAAATAATTGTAATATATCAATAAAATCTATTATTAATTGACGTAGAAATTAATTGAAAACTATATACACAGTGCTTGTTTATAAATTTTTGTTTATATTTCGGTTTCAGGACTTTTAATCCTATCACAAAATATGGCAAAGTCAAAGAACCACACAAATCATAACCAAAGTGAGTAAACAACAATGTTTTTTTTTATGAAAGATTGATATTTGCGTATAATAATTCACACAAAATTTTCTTTTAGACCGCAAAGCTCATCGTAATGGTATCAAGAAGCCTACTAAGTTCAGACATGAATCTACCCTTGGTGTAAGTTAATACCTACGTTATCTTACTAATTGCCATTTACTTAATGAGAATTTATACTTATACCCTTTTATTATCTATTAACTGCGATTTTTTTTAGTTGATAAATTAGCATTTATGTAAATCGTAAACATTCCATCTGGCATACTTATGTTTATTATATTTTCAAGTTTGGTCTATAATGTGTTATAATTTGAGATGAGAGTTCAAAATCAATAAGTGGAAGAAATTCATCAGTATTTTTCATCATTATTTCATATCTTCATCTTAATTCATATAAATTACATGTCACATTGTTTAACAAAACATTGTTCGATGGACATTGGACTCCTAACCTACTCAATCGATTTAAATATAATACACCATGTACTGTTTGATCCAACTTTAAAGATACGATAGTTTTTATTATTTTAATTTAGGCAAAATCTACTATATAATTTATTTAACTTTAGACACCTGGCCCTATTAATACTACTATATATATTTCTATTCATGATCTTCTATCTTGTATTTAAATTCATGAGTATGAGGATTAACAAAACATGTTTGTAAAAAATAAATGTACTATAGTATATATTCCATATAATAACTAAAACACAACACATAATAATTTTTTATGTTTTACAGATGGACCCCAAGTTTTTGAGAAATCAGAGGTTTTGCAAAAAGGGTAACCTTAAACCAGCAAAGCAAATGGCACGCGCAGCTGAACGCAAAGCTGCCAGAGAAGCTAAAGCCCAGAAATGAATTTAGTATGTAAGAAAATAAAATTGTAAAAAATGAATTACACTTTTATTTACATCTTCGATAAGTGTTAGATGAGTCGCTATCCCATTATGTTAACTATATTTGATACTCTTTCATGCGAAAACAGCTTATTCTATCTCTATGAAATTTGGTACAGAGATAAATTATAGTCTGAAACTCATAGGGATCCTTTTTACCTGGGTACCATGTGGTTTACAGTTAATAGTTGAAGAATATTGTACTGCTTTCAAACAGATTATTTTATAATGTTGTATATATTTGTTTTATTATAATATACTATATAGTATACTATCTGTCACGATTTTGTATACCATAAAATGGGTATGGTAGGACTTAGAACTTTGGTATCGATTGGTGGCCTTTTTAATACAGTCTTTTTACGAGATGCATTAAAGTTTGCATTTTGTACAGATTGTTTAGGTGAACTTGCAATGATGAAGTGTTGAGAACTGCAGCATAAGGTTTGATCACTTGTGGATGTACTTTGAATGCTTCACCATATGACAAGTTCTTTTGAGCCATAGTAACTTTAATTTGTTTTTGACGATTATATTCAGGACATATTTTATTGTTTGCAAAGTGATATCCAGAGCACATTATACAAGATGCATCATCCTCTTCAACAGTGCAAGTATCGCCGTTGTGATCTTGTCCGCATTTGTAGCAACGGGGCTTAGACCTACAAATTGATTTTGTATGACCATACCTACAGCAACTGTAACATTGATTAGTTGGAAATATATACAGTTCTACTGGTAAAGAATTACAACAAATGAATATTCTTGATGGCAGTGTTTGCCCATCAAAAGTTAAAATGACAGATTGTGAAGGCTTCCATGTAACTGTACCATCGATTATTACTTTATAATTTATTCTACGCACTTTATTTTTAATTATAGAGCCACATCCATGAGGAACAATAATATTTTCTTTAATCTCTTCAGGAGACCATTGTGATGGAACGCATTAGTGAGAGCACTAAACCTATCCTAGAAACATGGAAGGATGGGATTTTTGCTTTTAAGTTAAATGTCTCTAAGGCTTTATTATTTATAAACAAGTTTGCATGTTGTGCTGTTGAAAATGCTATAACACACCTATTCCTTCCTATTCTTTTCACACTAGCCGCTACAATTTTCTTAAAAAAGTTCTTTTTAATAAAATTTCCAAATGTAATAGGATGTAATTTAGACCAGGGGATGATTCAACTCGTTGCACATGTACTATATAAGGAAAAGAGTCATGATCAGTGTACAAATTCCTAATCAAAGAATTAGATGGTAAGTCCACTAAATTTTCTTTGATTTTTATTGAGTTGGTATTGGAAGCAACAGTTTCACGACCACTCTGAATTTTTTACATTTATACCCCGCTTCCTTTTCCTATTACCCTCCTGTTCCCACTCAAGATCTACATCAAAATTATCAACATTGGAATAGAGGGTTACATAACTCGCAACAGAGGGACCAGGCCCAGGACCTGATCCCTAATTCAAAGGATCCGGAGGATCCTTCATGGATTTGTAATTTCCAACAATTTACATACTAATATTAACAATGAATAAACAACTTACCAATATAATATAAAACTATTACTATATGCTAATATATTTACAATAAAATACTTCTCTGATCATTAAATAACTTTAAAGAAACAATTAAATTTTAAAGCACGCTCCCGCCTCGTTCAAAGTTTCCCGCGCTTTTTCCTCGACGCACAGCTTCTTCTGGTGATAAATATTTAAGAAGTGGAAGTACGTAATGCGAGCTGCGAGCACGACCGCAATCCAAGTTCAATTTACTGACAATTGTGACAATAGTAAATAAAAAAAATTCCATTATGCCGAGGATTAACTTAGCCCAAACGTGTCAAAAATCAGCTCAGGTTGCAATAGATGATGTTTAATAACTCGGATTTCCATGAACGTCCAGCGTTATATATACCGTTTTAACGTGTTGTGTTATGTAACGGTGCAAGAAACCAGGGTTCAAATTTGTTAAAAAGAAATGAACGTTAATAAGGGTATACCCCTAAGTCAATACAGATTACACATATAGACAATTAGAGAAAAATTAAACTAATTAATATATAATAATTTAATATTGCAAAGGCAATTTACAACATTTTATAACATTTACAGCATAGAAAAATAATTTTAATACTAGCAACATTTTTAGACTATTTGAGGGGAAAACCTTTGTATACATTATCCACTTCTAAAACATTAGGTAACATGAACCTTACCTCCATAACAAAAGAGTTTTTTTTTAAATAATTATGTTATAGCCGTTACGGAATGTCTCCAATCACCATTGACCAGGTATGACATCATAGATCACTTATGTACTGGTAGATAAGTGTATTCATGTGCCTATCAGTTAGTGTATAAATTCCTTTGTGGGTAGTACTTTTTAATTTTTTCTCGAACTTATGGATAAATAGGCTTTTTTGTAAATCCAAACAAACTATTAGTTATCATAATTAAATCAATATTTACCACTCAATTTATCAAAACAAGTAATAAATAAGTATAATGTGTTCTCATTTGCTAATGCCCTATAAAAATATATAAAAGAGCTGAAATTTACGTTATCATTATCATTGTCCATTTAACTGCATTCGTGTGTTAGAAGTTAAAATTATCTTTTAATTGAGTTGCTAGATAAAAACTAGCCTTGAAAGTGATAGATATATAATATTTTATATTTAATTTTTTATTTGAAGAAAATAATGGAGGCTCCAGAGTGTCCAGTCTGTAACAATGCTATGACTGTGCCAATATTCCAGTGCCAATCTGGTCACAGCTTGTGTTTTACCTGCAAGAAAAAGTTAACTGTACCAATATGTCCCTTATGTAGACAAATAATGACTCAAATGAGGAACTGGCAATTAGAAGAATTGGTGGCACAGGTAAGGTATTTAATTATGTTTATTATGACTATATTTTTTGTTTGGGTAATTAGTTTTTATGTATGTCTTTTGTTGAACAGAAAACAGAAAAAAAGTAGGCATACCAAGACCTTTTTAAATGTTTGGATGATTTAAAATCACCAAATAAAGACAGATAGACAAAAGATACATACATATTGTACATAATTATTTAATTCTTTATATGCAGCGGTGGGCAACTGGTGGTCGTCTGACAGTAAGCGATTTCCTCACTCAAAATGTAACAGGAAGGAGTGTAGTGTAGACGTTTTCAGTATTTGTTGTATTATAATTGCAATGTAAATGTATTAATATAGTTTTAACTTTAAAAGGATATAAATAATGTTATTAATATTTTCAGTCCATTACAACATGTCCAAATAAGACTATCGGTTGCGTCATAAAATTAAAGAAGAAAGAAATGGAGGAACATCTTAAGGAGTGTATTTTCAGGACGCTTGACTGTCCTGTTGGCAAAACATTTGGCACCTGTTCTTGGTCTGGTAAGTGGCTGGGCCAATATTCAATTGTATTCTTCTTTGATTTTTTTACTTCAGTTGTAAGGGTGCATGTAAAATCTCACGAATAGTGAGGCGAATACAGACAAACGAGCAAAAAGTGAGTGCACACACACATGCAGTGTGTCCACTCAATATTTTGCCGTGAGATTCGTATATTTCTGTTGAGGCGGGTTTTTCAGAGGTGATCAAGTGAAATGGAGTGTGTGAAGAGTGGTTCACGTCGACACACATATACGAATGTTTCGTCGAGTTACAAGACGAATACAAATGCCAAACATGAATGTGTAAATGCGCCGTTATAAGTTTATAGTATTACTAGTACTGTTGTTATATATCGTATTCTGAATTTCTGTGATGCGGACTTACTTGTTAATTAATATTATAATATTTCAAACTTTTCTGTTTTAGGGAAACACAAGGACTTAATGAATCATTTCAAGGTGTGTCATCCTCAAAACTGTGATATTAAGCCGGGTTCAGATATTAGAATTCAAAACATTTCTACTACCTCTGATCATCGACTTCTATATTTATTTGAACAGAACAAAAAAGGATTTATTTTATCATTCAAAATCGACACTGTTCAAAAACATGCATATTGGTTGGTGCAATATTTGGGATCTAATTGTGCGTCTCGGCAAAATATTTACGAGATACATATTACAAGTTTGCAAAACAAAAACCGAAAGGTGGTGTTTGCTGACCACTGCTTCAGTGATTCCATGGATGTCGATGATGTTTTTCGCCAGGCTAAATGTGCCGTAATGCCCCTAATTATGTTAAATCAATTTATTGAAAATTCCAAATTGGTATTCCAGTGTTTGCTTAAACGTACAGGAAGTGAGCCAAAACCTTCAGTTAGTTATACACCCAATCCTATGAAAGGTAGATCAAAGAGTTATACAAGACATAAGCCTCCACACGATCAACCAAAACAAAATAATTTTAAGCCTTTTATACCACAAGGGCAGTAGATTTAAAAAATATGTCCTTTCCATGGAATATAAACCACAAGTTTTGTTTTATATTCCGTGGTCCTCCCTATATTGCTCACGAGCAATTTGGTTTTTTTCATTCAATTAAGACAAAGTAAACTAGAATAAAAGTATTGTAACCTTTTAGCTTAGCAATTAATTATTGAAATTAGAAATTAAGAAAAATTGTATTATTATATTTTTTAAATAGAGGCCATTAAAAAAATATATGAAAAACATGTTATTCTTTTGAGTTGTATAATTTAACACATAAGTAATCGTTATCGTAAAAAGCTATAATATATAATATATAAATATATATAAAAAAGCTATAATCAATAAAATAAAAAAAGGTATTTTGATTTAAATTTACGTGGCTTCCTTTCATGCTATCGGTTTAAAGTATCTAATATAGGTACATACAGGTAGTAAAAAGGTAAAAACGAGAATTAGAGGAACTTTCCCCTAGCGGCGTTTTTTTAAACCTGTGAATCGAAAAAAAATTATGGATGCTTTTTCTGTCAGTGAGTCAGGCCGCACACCACACACTTATATCTCGATAACTGTGGCGCAAAGTTCTAAACGCGACACATTTAGAGTCCCCACATATTTTTACGTGAGTACGCACACTGAGGATACATTTAAAGCGCGCGACAGAGGCATTAATAAGATGCATTTTCTAGAACAATTGTAGATGATTGAAACAGATCTGGCAATATTTTTTCTTATAACCACTTGGTAAAATTCTCACGATTCAAGTTATTATGGTAATCAGCTGAAATGATTTTAGTTTTATATGCAAGTAAACAATTTTCAACAAATCCTTCCCTGCTGCCTGCATGAACTATAATATATCTTTTACCAAAACTTTTTCGTATAAACTTACATTTTTTATTTATAACCCGGTTTCACCTTTTTTTTCCCTTATTTCACCACAAATGTTTATGTCTTCCTTTAATACACGATGTAGCTTTCTCAAAGTCGGTACCTCTTTCCTTACAGCATAAAATTCACGAATTTTGTTTAAGTATTACTAATAAGAAAGATTTCGGCACCCATAATTTTTTTCCTAGCATAAAACGTTGTAAACTCTCAGTTAAAAAAATAAAAAAATACATGCATATTCCGTTTGTATTTACGTAGTAATTACTAACTAGTTCTTAATCTGTGGTTATTCGGTATTTCCGATGACAGTCGTATAAATACAATTAGACCGTACGAATTTACGGAGTAACTAGTTCTTGATCTGTCATTACAATTACTATTCCGAATTTAGAATTTCTATATGATCCAGGTGCAACATATCAGAGCTTGATCGATGTATTTGTTATATAATTTCGTACTATTTATCTACTGCTAATTAAACTTATTAAGAAATAAAAATAAAACATCTAATTACAATTAATGAGAAATGGATATAAATATAAACAACGTTGTTGGTGACTACAGTACATTTAAAGGCGATCCAGAATTTTTACTTTCCTTAATTAATAAATATGTCAAAGTGGATGTGCTTAAAAATGTAATATACGCAGGATATGTGTTAGCAATTGACCCAGAGCAGTATAGGTATAAAATCCATTATTTTTATTATGATATACCTACCATATCGAGTTGATGCATTTCACGTTTCATTTACAAACAAATTTAAACCACCTAATGTTATTATTATAGAATTAGTAGAAGTACAAATAAATTTTTTAGTCTTATAATCTCATTGTTAAGTAAAAAATAAATTATGGCTACAATTCTAACGAGATAGTTCTATGTAGTATCTAGACAGTCACTGTTTGGATAAGTTTGGAAAGCTAAATTGTTTACTAGAAGTTCATAATTTATCTCTTGCATGAAAAATGTTTCAAATTTTACAAAATGATCATTTGAATTGATATGACTGTCATATCACTAGGTGTAGTCAGACTTAAGTCAAGTCCAATGAAGTATAGCAATATGCTGGGCATAAAATAATCCTTATTACTCAGAAAAAGCACCCACATGGAATTTTATCTTTTATCAGAGAGATCCATAAGGAGAGGATCAGTATTTTAGCCTTAATAACAACAATTAAGTTAAGGACAAAAGCCATACATATTAAATTGCAATATTTTAACATTTTCTGGGTTGTATGTACGTAGGTGTGTGGAAAGTAATGAACATTTATTTTTAATATGATGGTTGGTCCCAAAACCACCACCTTGCTGTGCCCTTGCTAAAAAGTATTTATTTTCAGTATTGTTTTAATGGTATTGCATGGAGATTCATACAGCAGAGTGCTTATACCAGGACATGCTATTTCAAATGTCACAGAAAGTACACCATCATCAGACATCAAGCCTTGGCTTAACACATCCCATATAAATACTGAAGATGTATCAAGAAGAAAACTAATGATAATATCTTGGTTTAGAAAGAACTTATTACCAGTGAGTGAGTCTAGTGATAATATTATCCTTGGGAACGCTATTATTTTGCCCCCCTATGGGCCAATGGATATTTGCACTGATAATCTAATGGTAGCTAATCAAATACGAGATATTATTATGAAAATGCCCGATGATTATGGACCTTTATGAATTGTATGAAATTTTTAGTCTAGTCGTATGAAGTTGTTTGTGTTGATTTGAATAAATTTGTTTTATATGATATAATTTTTTTCATAATCCTAGTAAACTAATAAATAAATTTAAATGGGTAGGGTTGCAGCGTAATATTCATGAAAATATTGGGAATAACAGTTACTCAATTTTGTAAAACAAATAAAATG
Organism: Zerene cesonia; assembly: GCF_012273895.1. NCBI lineage: Eukaryota > Metazoa > Arthropoda > Insecta > Lepidoptera > Pieridae > Zerene > Zerene cesonia. The sequence continues at coordinate 3,079,352 of NC_052116.1, read as the reverse complement.
ATTTAAGCAAAGAAACTATTGCATCCCTACTTTAGCTTGACATCTGGAAGCTACATCATTACACCAAAAAATTATCAAATATTTTATCTAATTATTTAAGATATCAAAAAGTATTGTGATATAGTTATTTTGTAATGTACTAATGTGTATTTTGTAATTGAACAAACCGAAATTTTATACAATAAAAAATAACAGTTGAGATAATCACACTAATATTATAAATGTGAAATTTTGTTTGTTTGGATGTTTGTCCATTAATTAGGCTGAAACTACTGAATGGATTTTGATAATATTTGGTATACTAGTTACTACACTATCTATTAGTTCTATCGAGGTAGTATATACACTACAATCTACATTACGTTTAGAAATCAAAGCAGGACAAAACCATATTTGAATAATGCCAATAAATTATCGTGAGTGAAAAAGAGAGAAATATGCGTTTGTGCGTTGTCTCGCTTAGTATAGTATCAGAGATAGAGATAACATAATACTATAAAAAATGTTTAGCGTCTATGAGAAACACTAACTAACAATACAGAATATTAAATCTGATATAATCATATGACATTTTACCATTTACAGTGATTTATGCCTAAACATATAGGTTTCACTTTTGAGTTCATGCAATAATAATAGTGTGGTAAATTAAGAGTATCATTGGTTTATAAATAAAAAAAATCCTTATTTTTATTGATATCCTATATTGTTTTCATTATTAATTTATAAGTTTAACTGCTTTCTTTCACTTCATTTAAGATTGCTAACCTACAAGAAGTACTATCATCATCTTTGCCGCATAAATATTATATAAGGTGTGTTCCGATATACACTGTTAAAAATTCGTTCCGTTTATGGACTGCCAGCATAAGGGTGGTTTTATGGCGTAACCTAAAAATTGCCATATTGCTACTTGCGTTTCCGAGGTACAAATTTCCATAAAGTACTTGCAAGACGCAGCAGTCGATCGTGGGATCGTTGTAAAAATTCAATTTACATTTAACATTATTATCATTTTTTAATGAGACTACTCCAACCATAATATATTATAAAGCTTTAATAAATTCATTTGCAAACTGCATCAAAAATTAGGGCTGATAATATACTGTATAGCGTGGTAAAACCAGCATAACAGATTTTAAAGGAACACACAGTAAATTAACGTTGTACTGAATAGTAATTGCAGTGTATATCGGAACATAGACTATACCTTCTTCGGAAAAGATAATACGAATGACGTCGTAACTCGTATGATTGTAAATTAACATTATGTGCTTGCAGCAAATAAACTCTTACATTATAATTTAGTGACATTCGTACTATGAAAGGCGGTTATCGATAGACGTGTATCACCTTTTTAATGTTCTTAGTATTATTATTTACAGATAATTAAAATATTACCTTCTACGGATTTTACTGTAGTACATTGATTATAAACATGAAAAATTAATTATCACTCATTTTTAGTTTTGAAAAATGGGCTCTACTGCAGTATCAATAAGTAGGAAAGTGCAATATTTAGCGGGCATAAGTGGTAAGTTGCGGCTTGGCGAATGGCGGCAAATACAAAATATGTTATCCCAAGAACTGAAGTGAGTCCCATAATATTTTGTTCTCAGTATCCTTCGCGTTTACGTTCACCGGAGCAGCATTGTCTTGGCCATCGCCAGCAATTCCAAAGTTCAAAAATGGAGAAGCAAATATTCAAATTACTGACGTAAGTTACGCGATGTGGAAAATGTACAATTATAAATGTTTTTGTTTTCATTTCTCTATTTCCAATATATTCTTGCGTGTTTTCTAACATTTTATTTATGAAATAAATTTATGAGTAAGGAGTTAGAACTCTTACATCTTTCTGAATTAAATACTGTATAAATACATACTAAATGATTACTTATTTTAGGAGCAAAGTTCATGGGTGGTCGCTCTGTGCCCTCTCGGAGCCCTACCTGGTTGCTATTTTGGACAGATTTTATGTGAAAGAATTGGGCGACGACGGACTGCGCTTGCGGCGTTGTTACCCGGATTTTTAGGTGCAGTACGTTGATTCATTTTTATATTCTTGTAATTATAACTATAACGTAGAAAATGAGTAACGTCTGTATTGTATCTATCATTCATTCATCTATCTTGTCATTGTAACTCAAAATAGTTATCTACCTATTGCTATTGATAATACAGCATAAACAAATTTAGCAACTAATTGCAGTGAAAATTTGAAGGAATATGTGTATTGGCGTTCTAGGAATTCTGATGAAAAGATTGAATTGATTTTACATTTACAGCTCCTATTGCTATTTACTAAGACGCCCTGGATCATGTGCGTAGCCAGAATAACTATGGGAATTGCAAATGGAATCACAGCCGTGGTAAGAAACATCTCAAAATATGTACGTTGTTTAAACCTGAAATATTTAAAGCACAAAGTTTTTTCATCGTCATTAATTAATGGAGACCGAATTTGTTTTACTATTGCACTATTAAAAGTATGTGAAGCCATCCTCATGGATAGATCTATTTGCTATGTTTGTATTATATATTGTTTTGTATTAAATTGGGAAAAGAGATATATTATATAGGTTTCTTATTATCATCCGGTTGATAGCGAAGCTGCCATCTGAGCGTTAGATCCTGGTTAGTTAGTACTAGCAGATAAAGTAAAATAAGGAAGTTTGTTTTTAGTAATCCTCATATCATTTCCATCGTTTGATTAAGCCACAGATAAAAAAAAATATTACAGGTGACAATGGTATATTTAACTGAGATAGCTGATAAAGAGATCAGGGGCGCATTGGGTATGCTGACTCAAGTGATGATTAATGGGGGAAGTCTGGTTATGTACGGGGTGGGGCCATTCGTGTCATATACAGCACTCAACTCCATACTTCTCTCCTTATCGGTTATATATGCATTGCTGTGTCTGTGGATACCGGAGTCGCCGTACTACCATTTGAAAGACGGCAGAATAGATGCTGCGAAGAAAGTATTTATGATCATCAAAGGCACTAAGGATGAGGCGGTATGTATGCTCTTAAATGTTGCGACATTTATTGATGAAGAAAAAAAAATAGTTAAATAATATGTAGTTATGTATTACTTCTGCTTTATCTTTGCATGTGTTGCTATGCTATGCTAAGTCTTCTCGTACACTGTATCAACATTTAGTATGTCAATTTACAATAACAATAACAATTGATGGATTTTTAATACATACCTATATTTTATGTATTGCCTACTGTTACTTTAAACTTTTTCTGACGATACGAGTACAAATTATTGAATAATAATTTATAATTTCTAGTGGGCAAATGAACAATTGGCTATAATGAGGCAGCACGTGCAAGAGAGTATGGAAAATAAAACGACTGCAAAAGAGCTTTTGACTAATTTACGATACCGAAAAGCATTGTATATCGTTGCAGGTAAAATATTCAAAATTTAAATTGGCCCTGAAATTTATAATCATCGTAATATTCTTTTAAATATTATAGGTAAAAATGGAAGAGTTCTAAAAGGGACTATAATTGTACGTATAATTTTGAATAATAAAACTATGACCTTTAGTCTTAAACGTACAACGATAGAAAAATGTAGGTACCAAGTGTTTATCAAGAGATTTAGTTACATATCCATATTATATTGATACTTTGTATTGTAGATAAATATCATATAATATATTGCTATCTATATTTGCTAACCTTCATCAATATTTAGTTATGTAGTGGTTTCTTTTTATGTAGAATCTTCAATTTACTGCTTTTTATCGTAACTAGCTTTCTAATCTTATTCTAGATATGGTGTCTTTACAATTTTCATAACAATATAGAATTTTTAAAAACTATATATCTTGAAAAAAGGAGCTATTCTTTATTTAAAACATAATTAGCTCGATTTTCAGCAATCACACATTCACTAGTGATTTTAGATAAGTTTTTCACGATTGAGTAGATATTTAAAAGTAATTATAGTATAAAGTTCTAATAATAATAATAAGTAATTTAAGTAATAAAGTTCTACTAACAATTATGTATCTCATTGATACATAATAGAAGAACTACTAATACATAATAAAAAAATCTTTTTTTTTAAGTTCTCATTCTTATATGATAGATTTAAGCATGTGTTAATTTTAAACGCTTGCGTTTTGACAAGATATATTTTGGTTACTAAATATTGGTCTTATATTAATGTTTCCAACGTCCTCTTCTAATAGGTCTAAAGGTTCTACAGTACATGACGGGCCAATGCGCGATTCAGGCTTATTTAGAGCCAATATTCCGTCAGAGCAGTTCTGTGTCTGGACCGTACGTGAGCATCGTGTATGGCTTAGTACAGTTTGGAGCGGGTAAGAAGTTGTCGAGTACTTTTTTTGTCATCGGCGGGAAAATGAGCTGGTTGTTCACATGATGGTAAGCAATCACCACCACCCATGAACATTTGCAGTACCTCTGCGATAGCGCTACTCGCTTTTAAGGGGAGGGATAAGGAGAGGATTGATGACTGGAAAGAAGGAATGAACTAGGAAGAGTGAGGAAAAAGAAACGATCCTCCGGCTCCTCCATTCACCGCACGAAACACAATAGCATGCTATTATTTCACGCCGGTTTTCTATGGGGGTGTGGTTCATGCTCGACTCCCTCAATAAAAAAAAAACTTGCCTAAGGCTTCGCTTGCTATGGCAATAAGGGAAAAAAAAAATAAGCAATAGCGCCGTCCATCGGAATGTATCACATACTTAACACATTATTTAACTAACTTTCGGAACGAGATGTTTCCCCTGGATAAAAAGTTGGCTATGCCACTCTTGAGTCTCTAGGCACAAGAATAATATTTAAAACCGTTGCGACGTGAAAGAAGGGCAAGCCAACAAACACACTCGCTATATTTTATACGTATAGAAGATTTGTTACTGATTGGAATAGGAAAACTATTTCACTGTTCACTTTTATCTTGCTTTTTCTCCGTTCGTTCGACCTAACCATAAACAAGAAGCAGTAAAAGCAGAAAAGATACAAAGTCAATTAATATCGACAAACGTATCTACCTTAATAATAAAGTCATCATCAAATTATATTAATATTTGCAATAAACTGATTCATTTTACTATTATTAGTTACGTAGTTAACTATATTATCCTTATACAAAACGAAAAGTGGTAAATACTTATCCTTGTTTTGTACGTAAATGCTGCCTTATTTATGATTATTATCAAATATCACATATATGGCGCAGGTGGTATTCATTTATAAATTAGAGACCAAGGTTAGAGATAAAATTATTAATTATAATATTGTATGAAACAAACATTTAGTTAGCAGCTATACAAGTAGTAACAATAATATGTTTAATTAAAAAAATGCAGTGTATATTTTTTTATAACTACGTGATATTTTGTGAAACTTTTAATCACTCTCGTATAAAACACACCTTGCGTTATTAATAAAAAGCCCCAACCAACTTCTACGATTCGACATTACATTTAAGTAGTTTGATAGTGTAGTGAACTTGATGCCTGTCTTATCTCATTTGTAATTGTTTGTTGTATTATTTCTGTCTAGTACAGTCTTGAGTTATCAATGAGTAATAGTATTTTATTTAACGCTTTTCACAAAATGGTATTGATGCCATTAGCTGTAATTTAAATGTTAAATAAATAATTATTAAAAAAAAGGAAATAAAACTTCGTTTGGTTATTAACAGTACCTACCTACTTTTTACTATTTTACTCTCGAGGGTCACACCGTAGATGATATAATATTAGATCACACTCACACTTACGATACATCTAACTAGTAAGGTGTAAATAAAAAAGTTATCCTTGTTAATAATAAAATAATTATGCCTCAATAAATTAAATTTATATAAATTAATGGAATGAGAGTCATAGATCAGAATACATTATGAATATAATATTATATTGTCTCCAGGTATTGGCGCAACATTTCTTACTGGATACTACGGTCGCAGAATTTTAATGTTAATATCCAGTACCGGTGTTGCCCTCTCCATGACCGCTGTTGGAATATATTTCTTTTTACAAGACGTTTATCGCATTTCTCCAGAGAAATTGGCATCGATATCTGCTTTACCTCTAGTTGGTGTTATGGGTTTCAATATATTATATAGTATTGGTTTGGGCAACTTACCCTATATTTTACAAGCAGAACTATTTCCTATTAACGTCAAAACAGTAGCATCGAGCTTAGCCACAATGATAGCATGTATTTTGAACTTCCTTGTCACGAAATCGTATCAAGGTATCAAAGATGCGTTTGGACATTACTCGGTTTTTTGGTCATTCGCTAGTATTGCGTATTTTGGTATATTTTTCATATACTTTTTTGTGCCAGAGACGAAAGGTATAACTTTAGAAGAAGTTCAAGACAATATGAAAATGGAGGCTGTTGAATTAGAACAATTGAACAAAGACGATAATGATAAAGCCAAAAAATAATTGAAAAAATACTATTATTTAAGTTTTATATTTGTAATGTTATTGAAATTCAGATATGTTTCGATGTTTCAATTTTGTAAGATTTATTCCGATTTTGGAAGTAATCTCCCACATTGTTTTACGAGAAACATAATTTTTTAAATAAGCTTATCGTTATCTAAGAACTATGTAAATATATTTTATAATAGAAGAAAATACCAAAGTATGTTATGATAACATAACATTGTACATTAGCATCATTACATTTCTCGCGCAATGTGTTCATGGCATAAAGCTGTAATCACTGCTTAAAACATAATAAACGTAAGTTATTAAAACTTTTTAAGAATGTCAGAAATTAAACAATCCGAGCCAAAGAACAAAATAGAAAACCAACACCAATGTGACCAAAACGATTTATTATCCAGAATAAAAATATGTAATACATAATACAGCGTATTTATTGACGACTACAGTGCTGAAGTGAAAAGTTAAATTCTCTTGGAGTTCCCATAAGAGTACAGAGGAGCGAAGGGTGTGTCGGCGGGCTCGTCCCCGCTCTCTTCGGACGCGTCGGACTCGAAAGTATTGTCCGGTATATCGTACAGGCGGATCAATGGCTTGTTCGGGTCCTTCATTATCAGATATTTGCCTGGAAAATGACATTCGTTATACATAAAATGAGTTCTTACTAATTTTGGCAAGTAATTTTCATTATTTAATTGAGTGTGCTCCAAAAATAAATCAGCAGACACTTCACGTATGCGCTAATATCGTTTATATCGTTAACATTGTGTTGGAGACGACGAGAGAGATACTTGCGGCAACACTCGCATGGTCAAGGAAACAGCTGCAAAAGTATCCTATATCGCTGTCTACACTCAAGTATATACGGACACAAAACCGCTTTTATGCGATGTGAAAGAAACAAATGAACACTTTTTCGCATTATTAGTAAGATAGTAATAATATAAAGGGACAAACGACGTAAGCATATATCGGTGATACAACGCAGCATGCCCCACGCGTTATCCATGGAGAGGATCTGCCATTATACAGTTATCATGAAATCACCCTCAACATTCATAATGGAACATTATAGAACATTCCAGACACTCCCATGACTCACCGTCCTTCTGCTTCATGCATATATCGATGATGCAGCGCAGGATGCCCCACGCGTTGTCCATGGACAGGTTGATCTGCGCCGCGAACTCGTGCGGCTTGAACTGCTGCGTGCCGAGGATCACGTGCCGCGAGTTGTCGCGCACCTGGATGCGGGACACGTAGCCGAACTTGATCTGGTCCGAGCCGGCGAGCAGCGCCTGCAATTGATGACGAGATAATAGAACCGTTTGCTTCAGTGACCATAGAAAATATTAAATTTTTCTATCGGTTAATTAATGATAATAATTATTTATTGTACACAAATTAATTGATAATAGAGCATGGAATACAGCACAAGAGGTTGAGGTACAGAAGGCGGTCTTATCGCTATTGAGCGATTTCTATCATACAACCACAAAGCAACGGAATAGGTGAAGAAAATATTTATATGACATCATTTGGGGCTGCCGAAATTTAACAATAAGAAGATTAAAAAAAAGAAAAACAATTGAGATATTACCAATTATGTTGTATTCCGTCATACCTGAACGGTCCACTTGGCGAGCTTGCACGAGTTGTTCCTCAGCTCGTTAGCGAGCACGGCGCCGCGCTGGGTGTCCAGCTTCTGGCGCCACTCGACGCCGTTCGCGAGCTTCGAGTCCCACTCGTTCAGCGCCTTGATGGTCAGGAACTGGGTCTCGTTCTGCGGCCCTTGCAGCACGGCGTCGTGCTCGCACCGAGCCACCAGCACCTGCAACATTTTTTAGTTTCATTTCCCTTATTGCAATTGCAAATTGAGGTAATTTCTTGCAAATTTAATGTAAGTGAAACTTATTCAGCTGGATAAGTGTTAGTGTCAATTCAATACAAATAAAGCATTAAAGTATTGAAAATGTGGAATAAATTAATTTAAATTAATAAATTAATTAAAATTAAATACGTTAAAAATTTTAAAAAGCGTTAAAACTTTATTTTAATAAATCGGTTAACAATGGGTGAGATTCTTAATGAGATAAAAATATTATGGAACACTAGCTTTTGCCCGTGGATTCACACGCATTAAGTTGTTAATGAGTTGTTAACAACATCTATTATACATATAAACCTTTTTCTTGAATCACTTTATTAAAAAAAAACCCATAAAATCCGTTGCGTAATTTAAACGATTTAAGCATAATATATAGAGACATAGATACAGACGAAAAACTTTGTTTTATACTATGTAGTGATGTTTGATGCATATTTTTCAATATATTTTTATGGTAAGCATTTTATTATATACTATCTATTCGCCTCGACTATGCCCGAGGTACATATATAGCCTATGTCATCCAGTAAAGTTGCAGCTTTCTAACAATGAAATAATTCTTGAAATCAGTCTAGTGGTTTTTGGGTGAAAACGTTACAAACGTAACACGTTTGCTCTTAATAATATTAGTGTAAATATATTTCTATAACATAACTCAGCATTAAGAGTACTTCAAACATATTTAAGAACCGTTAGGCTTTTAAGCTTTTCGCTTAAGTTCCTAAATTATAATGGCTCAGACAAAGAAGGGTGTTCCATAAGAGTGTAGTTTGGAGCAAGAAGAAACGCATAGTACGCGATCGCCCTGCATCCAGGTATGATAAATGATATTTTTACTTGTGTTGAGCCTTGGTGGTATATGGTCTATTATATGTATTTAACACTAATTTATCACACTATAGTTTTGTACTCACCACACCATTGTTCAGGTTCCACTTGCGGTAGCGGTAGCCGACGGAGGCCACTTCACCCTCTTCTTCCTCAGACACAAACGGGTTTGGTTCCGAGAATTTGAATTTAGGCTCGGTGGGTCCAGACTTCAACACCTGTGAAATAACCAAGATATAGTATGTACTTCCGACCCGCCTTGACCTCGCGGTAGTGTTGTTAAGTAGTGATGCGAAGTGTAATGGTAATGCTATTAATTAGTATTATGTATCTTATATGAAGAAGAATGAAAATCATCTACATTGATACTATAAAGCTAAAGAGTTGTATAGATTTAAAGATCTACATCATGCAATGTTTATTCAAGATATGTCAGAAAAATTTTGTAACAATGGTTACATACTAATTAAATTAATTTGCTAGAAAGTAAATTGAAAAAAAAAAAGATGTTTATTTATTTATGTTTCTCATTCTATACAAAGTTAAGTGACATAATATGAAAAGTAGGAATATTTTTTTACATAATTAGCGGCCTTATGGCTATAAGCCATTTTTTCTAGGCAACTAACAGGTAAATGATATTAAAGGTTATTAATCCTACTAATATTATAAATGTGAAAGTTTGTAAGGATGTGTGTGTGCTTGTTGCTCTTTCACGAAAAAAGTACTGAACTGATTGTAATGAAATTTGTAGTATTTGTATGAGTAAGTTTAGTAGGAAGTAGGATTTAAGTTTTACAAAGAATTGCCATGGTACTACTCCTTATCAAGGACCTATATTTGAATCCTATTTCATGATCAGTTTTCCCTTCTTTTAAATTTTGAACTATTGAGGTAGCTGTCAAAGTCTGTAACTTGACATAGCCTGAGACTACCCTGAGTAGCCTAAGTCCCACACAACATACCTGTTGACTAAAGTTATGGTTGATGAATGTGGCCTCAAGCGCCAAGTTCCTGGGTGAGTTGATGGAGTTGCCATCATCGGCGGGAGGCTCCACTGACGTCTCGTTGACCGTCAGCAGGTCAAACTCAGTGTTGTCACGTTTGTCCAAGAACAACTTGTCACCTGTGGGGTTAGTTTAATATGTTTTGTCATTGTAACTATACTATTTGTAGATTAGTATAAACTGCAATGAGGTAACATACTAAGAATGTAAGACTTAAGAAAATTTTCATGATAACATTTTTTTTTACAAAATGTTCATAGCATATTATATCAGGTTTTCACTATCAAAAGTTTTAACTGTTATTATGTTAATCTGGCAAACGAAAAAGGATTTGTTATGCTTAGAGTATCAATTATTTTATAAAAAATTGAATGAAATCAAAATATTCAATTTTCAAATTCAATATATACTACAAACCTATCTTCTCCATAACAATATCCCAAGAGTAGTTGGAGCGGGTGCAGCACATGATGGTTGCCAGAATGGTGTCAGTGGCGTACACCGTGCCTACTGTCTTGCTGAGACGACGGATTACTGGGTCGTCAGTGGTTGTGACCTGAAAGTTTTATTTAATTTTTATTGTATTCATCTTAGCAATCTTTAATTCTTACTTTTTCTAATTGTAAAGATGCTTTTATTTCAACAAAACGGAGTAAACAATATAATAGATTAAAAAAAAGCAAAAATGCAGGCAAAGTGTTGAAAAAGTGCTTAAAATAATTCTACTAAATGTATTAATGTGTATTAAATGTAATTGATGATTAATGTGTAACTTACAGTATGGAAAATCCTGTCAATACGCTGTAGTGGCTTTTCGTGTTTCACATTAACACGATCATATGCCTTGTCATAGTACTCTAAAGTACCACAGCAGGCAATATCTTCACCTACAGACAATAGGATTAATTGAAATAAAATATTCACATTTGATAGTCTCTAACAAGCTTATTGCCTAATGTTTTCCAAATTAATGTGATATGATTTTTTATTCAGTGTTGCCTGATAAATTCTATGTGAAAATGACATTCAAAAGAAATTTACCTTCTTTAATTCCCGGCAAAGACAATTTAGCAAGACGAGGGAAGTCCATGTCTTCAATAGTCACCCATGTGGGTCGTACAGTGACTGAAGCATCTCGGATTTTCATAGGAGCACCTCGTTGGCCCCATCTCTTGCCTAGCTTGCGATCTCTTTGTTGCTAAAAAGGTATAGTGCTTTGTGTCAGACACATAGGAAAATAAAAAATAAAAGTAAATTAAGAGCACAAACAAACCCTATTTTTTTACTAGTTTTGTTATCTTGTTTTCGCTATATCTAAGTACATACATAAAGTTTTATAATTTTGCCCTTAGGTTGTATTTTTTACTAGTTGTAATTATATGTTAAATATACTGTAATGTGATTAATATTGCATAATCTAAATGTATGTAAATGTGGCAATTGAATCTCAGTATTTACTGCACATTATACATTATGCATCTTTATATCTATTTCTAGGTTTATATCTAGTTCTATGTTTGTAAATAAAAAATATTTTAGTGCTTTTTTTTAGCATGGAATATAAATGATGAAGATTATTGGGGTAAATCCTTACTTTGCTTAAAGTGGTCATGCCACCAGGAGTACGCGCGCCTCTTGCACCGCGTCCCCTTTGTCCCCTGGCACGTCCACGCTGATACGGTGGTTTCTGCACTCGCGTAGTATCAACCAGGTGGAATGTACTCTCATCTTCATCGTGGAAGTACGCGTAAGACGAACCAGCGCCGAACTGAGACGCATATTTATCTGAAACGATGCATATGAAAAATCTTTCACTTGTTCAATCAAGGAACGTTACGTACATATAGTATAACCTATAAATGCGGATGTTTTGAATCAGCTGTTTAAAACAAACGCCTTTTGTAATAATATTCTTTACTCACTCTGGTACTTTTTGTCCTGGACAACAGTCCAGTCACTGATTTTGCCCAATCTATCGCCTTTACTAAACGGCTGATAGGGCATGTCTCGGAATTGCTCCGGCATCTCGCAAGGGCCCCATCCTGTAGGGTTATCTTGAATTACGGGTGCAACAAAACGTATCGGCTCTTCGGCCGGTAATACGTGTTCTGACATCACGACTTGTATTAGAACAATTTGCTTTAATTGTTATTTTCATCTACAAATAAACTGAATCTGATCTTACTATGGCAGTAATGCCAGTTGCCACACGACACTTTACGCGTGAAAGGATAGCACAGACACGAATTATGTCATTCCCATGTCAGTTTATAATTCCATGTCATGTTAAGTCAAATGAATTCAGAAATTTCAATAGGTCTCTAAAACAAGATATTTACAAGAAAAAGGTCCACACGAAAATAAC
>NC_052116.1:3058489-3065801 GCF_012273895.1 Zerene cesonia | reverse complement strand
AAGTCAAATGAATTCAGAAATTTCAATAGGTCTCTAAAACAAGATATTTACAAGAAAAAGGTCCACACGAAAATAACTGTTTATTTATTCCACAAATAAATTTCTTATTATTATGCAAGGCCATTTGAAACATCTCCATTGAAATATCTTTTATAAAAATCGGTATATTTCATAGTAATATTCTCGTATTATTATACTATTCTTTGGTGATATTCGTATTCTCTTGTAAATGAGCAAAAGAAAATTTTCAGAAATTACGTTTCATAAGTTTAATTTCTAATATTTCTAGTTTGCTTTAATACATTTTATAAAAACTTTGACAGCGAATAATCATATTGTATAAATTTACTTTGTCTGTGGACGATACTTGACGTTTGCCGTCTGTACTGTATTATCCTTAGTATAGTCTTTTTAACCGATGACACATGAAAATTCAAATTTGTTATGATTTTTATTTGAAATAAATTTTACTTTTTTATTTGTTGTGATATATCCATCTAATAGAAAAAACCAAATACAATGGTTAGGAGGTGATGACCATGAGAAGATGACATATAATTAAAAGTATTTTCATTTAAAAATATCAAATTAGTATGTAAGTACATACATACCTATATCTTACTCTGAGCTGTTAAGCCCAGTCATTAAACGTGAGCAATCACATTTAAAAGCAGTGGTGGCTCAGTGGTGAGAACCTCGTACTTTAAAATCTATATATCTCGAACACCGCGAGACTAGGTGAGCGTGAAGGAAATAAATTGATTTTTCAATGTATCTGCACATGTAGATAACATCACCAACACCACTGCTAAAAAGGATTAAGGAAAACATCGTGAGGAAACCGGCATGTACAAGAATCAAAAGTTCGATGACATGTGACATCTGCCAACCCGCACTTGGCCAGTGTGGTGGATTATGCTTGAACACTCATAGGAGGCCTGTGTCCCAGCAGTGGGAACATATATGGGCTGATGATGATGATGATGATGCTGAATCACGTTTAATAATTAAATAATACATTTGATATAGGTATTTTTTTAAACAGAGAAGTGAAATGTTCCTATGTAGTAATGATGTACAGTTAACTTATCAATTATGGCAAAGTCAATTTAAAAAAAATGTATGCTATATCACGCTTCACACTAATATTATAAATGTGAAAGTTTGTTTGTTTGGATGTTTGTCCATCAATCACACTGAAATTACTGAACCGATTTTGATAATATTTGGTATACGGACAGGGTATTAGCTAACTTAGGTTATTGGATATGTTTTATCCCAATTCAATGCATCCTTAGGATAAAATACGACATAAAAAAGACTATCATACCCAGCGTTCCTACATTTGCAAAGAAACATAGTCAGTCATGGAATATCCGGGACACAAACTATCCAATATCTTTTCTCCTGTGTGAAACTATCTATACCAAATTTTATACACATTGGGTCAGTGGATCAGGTGTGAATATGAGACGGATAGACAGAGTTACTTTTACATTAGTAATATTAAGTAGGGTTTGAAATTAATTTCATAATTGGAGGAGTAAAATCAACTAGAATTGAACTGAATTGTGTTGAGAATTCATTGCACTTCCTTCACAAAAAAGAGATACAATCTGCTTGCAATCACATTCTGCCAGTGAAACAATTTCCAATATAAATAGGATTTCCCAATAAAATATTTCTGGGATAAAGTACTCCTTAAGGAAAAAAGGGAGATCCTTTAAATATGCTGAAAATTAGATCTAATGTTTATCTTTGATTTTTAATCTTATAGCATTGAAATGCTTTATAAATGTTTATCTTTCGCAAATATTTTCTCCTCATCATGCAATTTTACACAATTGCAAAATTTTATATAGAATATTAAATTCCCCATAATTTCACTGAAGATAGTGACTTGTTTGTGTCATGGACTAAACATGACGCATAAAAGCCTTAAATGGTTAATTATAAATATGAATTTCCCGTGAAGAGATATTGTTAATAACCTGCCACTTAACAGTTTATGTTTGCATCATTTATAAATTTTAATAAGTTATGTAATAAATATCAATAAATAAATAAATAAATAAATAAAAAAAAAAAAATTACAAGTCATTGGATATGTAACATGATCCAAAACTTTTTATAGGCTTGGTACTTTTTAAATTTTTAATCTATAATCGCATCAGTGCTAGTTTCATAAACAAGATCTTATAATTCATGTTTTTTTTATTAGTCATGAGTAGTGCTAAATTGTGCGCGCTTGGGCTTTGAGGCTTTCTTTGACCCCGCATGCCTTTTAAGTGTTCACATCACATTATCGGCAAATTGGCTTTTTTTTATTTATTTCTGATGAATTCCTTCAGTTTTTTTTTGTTAAAGTGTAAAATGCTAACAACACGAAAATATCAGCAATTTGTCCAGCTGTTCAGCAGCTGTTTCAATAGTTTGGGACAATGGTTCATTACAAACGACGAAATGTGTGCCAATTACAATGTTAGAAGATGTACCAGTACTGGCCTCTGGTTATATTTTTTCATATATTCCCTGCCGACTCCTTCCTCATTTTGAAAATAAATCTTCAAAATGAGGAAGGAATCTGTTTTTGGAGAAATACAGTCCCACTTGTTTTCAATGATCTAATGTAACACCCCAGTGTTGTACACCCCACGCGACTACTTACGAAACTTTTTAGGCACCCCCAATTAAGAGTCAATTAGGGTCTTATAGCGAATATATATAATTTTAGAGAACATATATAACATAGAGGAGATATAATATATATAATAACGTATTCAGAACTAGTTTTTAAAACTATTAAAATCGGTTGAGCCGCTCAGAAGTAGTTCAGTGACAAACAAACGTACGCAAGAACTTTATAATTTTAACAGTTTTTCAATCTTATGGTGACATATACAAGTATTAGTAGTTTACAAGATACATGTTTTTTTTATATATCTCGGCAATGGAGCTGGTGGGTCGTCTGATGATAAGCACTACCACCGCCCATGAACATTTGGAGAGGGGTAAGGTCGAAGGCACACATTACGCCTCTACAAATGGATTACCGACTTCTAATTAGAAAGGGATTAGGAAGATTGACGAGAGGAATAAAGGAAAATGGAATTGGTCCTCTGGCTCCCCCACTCACCGAACGAAACACAGCAGTTTTCTATTTCACACCGGTCTTCTTTGGGGGTATGGTCTTCCCCGGTGTGAGTTGGCCGAATTCGTGCCGAAGCGTGCTCGACTACCACATAACAAAATATTGTAAACTACTAATACTTGAATAATATATTTACTGACTTACGAGTACATAGATTCCTTTATTTCTCCTTTCCTTTTTTCACCCAGCAGACCAGAATACTCACCGCTACACTAATTCATCAATAAACTGTTTGACATAAACAATTATTACAATTTACAACTTACATTGTAGTAAGCAAATTCTCATTGACTTGTTACGCGTCGATTCACGTTGACGCTTTTAAATTTTGTAATTATCATTGTATATTTATATTTAAATTAAATTGTTATAATATTAACAGGCGGTTTTAAACAAACAACTCGCGTATTATATTTGTGTTAAAATATATATTAAGTAGGTATGACTTGTATAGTGTTAAATTCTAATAAACAAATATTCATCTTAATTGGAATGCATCTTATTATTTAGATATGTGTGTTCTGATTCTCATATATCTAATCTACATGTATTAATTTTTTTTTTGTGTTTGTTACATTTTAAGTTATTAGTATTTTTGATTTTTTTTTTATTTGAAAGCTGGTGCCTCTCAAGGTCTCATTTAAATTTGGTCTAGTTTAGTAAATTTGAAGGCTGTTTAGTTTTTTGTTTAAAATAATTATGATGATTTTCAAGTGTTTATTCGTTATTTTTTTGTGAATTTCTATTTAATTTTGTGTATATTTTAGAAAATGGTGGGAGGAAGGAGATTACAGTATTTCGTGGCTAGTGCCGGTGAGTGCCTAATACTTATAGAATTACCTACCTGAGAATTA
Organism: Zerene cesonia; assembly: GCF_012273895.1. Classification (NCBI taxonomy): domain Eukaryota; kingdom Metazoa; phylum Arthropoda; class Insecta; order Lepidoptera; family Pieridae; genus Zerene; species Zerene cesonia. The sequence continues at coordinate 3,061,796 of NC_052116.1, read as the reverse complement.
TTTGTTATTAGACAGTTAATGAACACTTTTTATTTTCTATTGCTTATTTTTATCTACATATATATTAGAAAAAGAAAAACAATTAAATACATCGAATGAACTAGGCAGTTTGTCAAATCGAATTCACCAGAAAAAATTCATGACATTAATTTTTTTTACATAATTATTCAAAAGGAGTTAGATAAATTCCTTATTGATTGTTCATTTCTAATACTGCTTTATTTTCTTTAACACCAATGAAGTAAAGCGAATAGGGCGATCAATATGTTTACTTCATTCGAACCCAAGTACCCGCAGTACTTATTCAAGGGAAATCGCTAAAAACATCGTTGGTTAATTGGTTATTATTGTAATTACAGTGTCACTGGCCACCGCCACCTTGGGCATGACTTCAGTATGGTCTACACCCGTGATACATAAACTACAAAATAATGGAACAAATATAGAAATGAGTGACGTAAGTCCATTGTTTATATCTTTCCCTAAACGGACATTGACTTAAGGCCCTAATGGCTATTGTTTCGACTGGATATATATAATATTTAAATAATTTTTTAGCTAGGCCTCTATCGCATAATTACATTTGGATTTTGTTAACTGCTCGTTCGTGTTCTGATTTATTTATTTACAATGGCAGATCTAGTGATGACACATTAATAAGAATTATATAGACCGACCACGAAATTTAATTATAAATACTCTACTAAAAATGTGAATACCAAGATACTGTTATAATATGTATTATTGTAGATTGCCCTCTTAAATTTTTTGCGATCTGTTTTGACGGAACTGACGCTTCCCTTACAACGGATGTATTTCAAATTACTCTGTTTTGGCATAAAAAGACAGTTGTTTCACTATATTCGTATTTTGTGAACAAACTTATCTTGTATTTTCTTGTGTTTGGTTTTACGCGAGTATTATACATTTAGAAATTAAAAACTTTTTAACGGATTTTAAACGCGATTTATTCATTATATTATTAACCCGACGTTTCGAACACTTTACAGCGAGCGTGGTCTCGGGGAGTCTCCCCGTGACCACGCTCGCTGTAAATCCGTTAAAAAGTTTTTAATTTCCTGTTTTAACTTATCTGTTTCAATTCCGGAAACAGTCCACTATCAAAAAAAAAATTATCATAGCTTATTCAACCTAATGTCCATAGTTGTTATTATTTTTAGAATGTCGTGGTTCCCAACTATGCATCTAAAATGTTTAGCAAGCAAAATTGGGTTACTCCCCTCGTATATTCTTAGAAGCTTATAGCTAATGCAAAATAATAAACACAGTTTACTTGTAATACTTCCCTTATCGCTGCGATCAGCAATGTAAATAACACATTCGTATAATTGTATTAGATGTTATTTTAAACTACATTGTATGCAATTTTTTATTAAAAGGTCTCTTTCAAATGCAAGCTTAAGATAACAATCTGAAGTAGGTGTTGATTTTTATTTAATATCAATCAATATACGCTAAAATGAATTGGAATTTACGAGTTACGAAAACGCTCACGGAAAAAGCCGCAATTACAGAATTAAAATTTTGTTGTTTGAAATATTAAGTTAGTTTATTTTACATATTACATACATAATATTAGGTTTTGTGGCTGTCTCAATACGAATTTAGTTCATGTTTCATGCCCTTTAAACACCGTTCGAAAGGGACTTTGCCTCCCTCTATGTCTAATGCTTATATGCATACATAGTTACACTATGCATGATGTGCTCACTAATATAGGAAATCACACCGCAACGTGATACTTTTTCAATACTTTTTAGTTCTATTTGTGTTAATTCCAATTTGTGAAACGAATAAAAAATAATGCTTGCAATCTTTTCTTAAAAACCTCCATTTCATACATACCTAAATATATATACAGCACAGTTTCGCGTTTAAAATTTTAAGATTTAGGATTTATTTTGTTTCTAGAATCAAGTATCGTGGATGCTGAGCTTGTCTCCAGTGGGTTTTATGTTTGGCAGTCTTGTTACCAGATTCCTTTGCGATCGATTCGGCAGGCGCAGTACTGTACTCTTAAGTGCCTTACCGATAGCCACTGGAACTGTGAGTTCAAGATATTGTATTTAAATTTATCATTGTGGTGAATGAGATACTCTGCACTTGTCTAGTTGCTATTAAAAGGCTTAATAGTGTGTGTGAAGTGTACAAGTTTGACTATTATAATAACTTAAGTTTATTCTTTGTATGAAATTAAAGTGTTTTCAAATGGAATCGAAGGTTTGAGTATAAAGTTAGGCTTGAACTGGTTCTGGTTCATACTTTAAATGAAAAATGGATTTTTATATAAATTTTATAAAATTTCATAATAAGAGTGTTTAGACATACTCTGTCGAGAAATAATTCTGTTATGATTAAGCTCAGTGACGGCTCAGTTGTGAGAACCTCGGACTTCAAAATCGATAAGTCGGGGTTCGAGACCGGGCGAGCGTGCAGGAAATAAATGTGGATAACATCACCATTGCTTAAAACGGTGAAGGAAAACATCGTGAGGAAACCGACATGTCCAAGAATCAATGGTTCGACGGCATATGACATCTGTCAACTCTCACTTGGCCAGTGTGGTGGATTATGACCTGAACCCTCATAGGAGGCCTGTGTCCCAGCAGTGGGAACAATTATGAGCTGATGATGATGATAAGCTCAGCAAGAATTCTCAACGGAGATTGATCGGTACAGTTGTGAAAGTAAAATCTACTGTTGTACAATTTTAGAGAACTCAATTTGATAGATATAACTTAATACTAATATTTATTCTCTTCTTTGTTAGTATCATCAAGCTTTATGTATGGTATTTTGTTTAACAGATTATCGCAGCCACGGTGAACCAAGCTTGGATGTTGCTAGTCACGAAATTAATGTGGGGGTTTGGAACTGGAATGATATCGATGGTATTATATTATCTCTGTAAGACTTGTGGACGATTTCACAGCTTCTGGATATGTTTTGTTTAACTTATCTGAAAAAATTTTGTATTTAAGAGAAAATAAGAATTTTGAATATAATATTGACAGAAAATTTGTTAAGTTACGCCTAGTGTTCAATAGTGTATAAGCACGTGGTGAAACCGGTCCTTAGAGTGGGTAGAAAAAGTAGTAGGCAATTTGTTTTTGATATTCCAATATATAATATATAATAGAGATACGACACAATTATTGTTTGGACCAATATATTTTGTCTTATTGGCGAGCATTGTAAGTCTAGCTTATCGCATCTCAGATATTTTTAATTTCATGTAACAGATGAATATATTTATTTTCCATTCTTTTATTTCAGAGTGAAATAT
>NC_052116.1:3025482-3057489 GCF_012273895.1 Zerene cesonia | reverse complement strand
GTTATTTTCGTGTGGACCTTTTTCTTGTAAATATCTTGTTTTAGAGACCTATTGAAATTTCTGAATTCATTTGACTTAACATGACATGGAATTATAAACTGACATGGGAATGACATAATTCGTGTCTGTGCTATCCTTTCACGCGTAAAGTGTCGTGTGGCAACTGGCATTACTGCCATAGTAAGATCAGATTCAGTTTATTTGTAGATGAAAATAACAATTAAAGCAAATTGTTCTAATACAAGTCGTGATGTCAGAACACGTATTACCGGCCGAAGAGCCGATACGTTTTGTTGCACCCGTAATTCAAGATAACCCTACAGGATGGGGCCCTTGCGAGATGCCGGAGCAATTCCGAGACATGCCCTATCAGCCGTTTAGTAAAGGCGATAGATTGGGCAAAATCAGTGACTGGACTGTTGTCCAGGACAAAAAGTACCAGAGTGAGTAAAGAATATTATTACAAAAGGCGTTTGTTTTAAACAGCTGATTCAAAACATCCGCATTTATAGGTTATACTATATTATGTACGTAACGTTCCTTGATTGAACAAGTGAAAGATTTTTCATATGCATCGTTTCAGATAAATATGCGTCTCAGTTCGGCGCTGGTTCGTCTTACGCGTACTTCCACGATGAAGATGAGAGTACATTCCACCTGGTTGATACTACGCGAGTGCAGAAACCACCGTATCAGCGTGGACGTGCCAGGGGACAAAGGGGACGCGGTGCAAGAGGCGCGCGTACTCCTGGTGGCATGACCACTTTAAGCAAAGTAAGGATTTACCCCAATAATCTTCATCATTTATATTCCATGCTAAAAAAAAGCACTAAAATATTTTTTTATTTACAAACATAGAACTAGATATAAACCTAGAAATAGATATAAAGATGCATAATGTATAATGTGCAGTAAATACTGAGATTCAATTGCCACATTTACATACATTTAGATTATGCAATATTAATCACATTACAGTATATTTAACATGTAATTAATTACAACTAGTAAAAAATACAACCTAAGGGCAAAATTATAAAGCTTTATGTATGTACTTAGATATAGCGAAACAAGATAACAAAACTAGTAAAAAAATAGGGTTTGTTTGTGCTCTTAATTTACTTTTATTTTCCTATGTGTCTGACACAAAGCACTATACCTTTTTAGCAACAGAGAGATCGCAAGCTAGGCAAGAGATGGGGCCAACGAGGTGCTCCTATGAAAATCCGAGATGCTTCAGTCACTGTACGACCCACATGGGTGACTATTGAAGACATGGACTTCCCTCGTCTTGCTAAATTGTCTTTGCCGGGAATTAAAGAAGGTAAATTTCTTTTGAATGTCATTTTCACATAGAATTTATCAGGCAACACTGAATAAAAAATCATATCACATTAATTTGGAAAACATTAGGCAATAAGCTTGTTAGAGACTATCAAATGTGAATATTTTATTTCAATTAATCCTATTGTCTGTAGGTGAAGATATTGCCTGCTGTGGTACTTTAGAGTACTATGACAAGGCATATGATCGTGTTAATGTGAAACACGAAAAGCCACTACAGCGTATTGACAGGATTTTCCATACTGTAAGTTACACATTAATCATCAATTAATGCTATACATTTAGTAGAATTATTTTAAGCACTTTTTCAACACTTTGCCTGCATTTTTGCTTTTTTTTAATCTATTATATTGTTTACTCCGTTTTGTTGAAATAAAAGCATCTTTACAATTAGAAAAAGTATAAGAATTAAAGATTGCTGAGATGAACACAATAAAAATTAAATAAAACTTCCAGGTCACAACCACTGACGACCCAGTAATCCGTCGTCTCAGCAAGACAGTAGGCACGGTGTACGCCACTGACACCATTCTGGCAACCATCATGTGCTGCACCCGCTCCAACTACTCTTGGGATATTGTTATGGAGAAGATAGGTTTGTATTATATATTGAATTTGAAAATTGAATATTTTGATTTCATTCAATTTTTTATGAAATAATTGCTACTCTAAGCATAACAAATCCTTTTTCGTTTGCCAGATTAACATAATAACAGTTAAAACTTTTGATAGCGAAAACCTGATATAATAAGCTATGAACATTTTGTAAAAAAAAAATGTTATCATGACAATTTTCTTAAGTCTTACATTCTTAGTATGTTACCTCATTGCAGTTTATACTAATCTACAAATAGTATAGTTACAATGACAAAACATATTAAACTAACCCCACAGGTGACAAGTTGTTCTTGGACAAACGTGACAACACTGAGTTTGACCTGCTGACGGTCAACGAGACGTCAGTGGAGCCTCCCGCCGATGATGGCAACTCCATCAACTCACCCAGGAACTTGGCGCTTGAGGCCACATTCATCAACCATAACTTTAGTCAACAGGTATGTTGTGTGGGACTTAAGCTACTCAGGGTAGTCTCAGGCTATGTCAAGTTACAGACTTTGCCAGACAGCTACCTCAATAGTTCAAAATTTAAAAGAATGGAAAACTGATCATGAAATAGGATTCAAATATAGGTCCTTGATAAGGAGTAGTACCATGGCAATTCTTTGCAAAACTTAAATCCTACTTCCTACTAAACTTACTCATACAAATACTACAAATTTCATTGCAATCAGTTCAGTACTTTTTGCGTGAAAGAGCAACAAGCACACACACATCCTTACAAACTTTCACATTTATAATATTAGTAGGATTAATAACCTTTAATATCATTTACCTGTTAGTTGCCTAGAAAAAATGGCTTATAGCCATAAGGCCGCTAATTATGTAAAAAATTATTCCTACTTTTCATATTATGTCACTTAACTCTGTATAGAATGAGAAACATAAATAAATAAACATCATTTTTTTTTCAATTTACTTTCTAGATACTTACTTTTATTTACTTCTAAATTAATTTAATTTGTATGTAACCATTGTTACAAAATTTTCTGACATGTCTTGAATAAACATTGCATGATGTAGATCTTTAAATCTATACAACTCTTTAGCTTTATAGTATCAATGTAGATGATTTTCATTCTTCTTCATATAAGATACATAATACTAATTAATAGCATTACCATTACACTTCGCATCACTACTTAACAACACTACCGCGAGGTCAAGGCGGATCGGAAGTACATACTATATCTTGGTTATTTCACAGGTGTTGAAGTCTGGACCCACCGAGCCTAAATTCAAATTCTCGGAACCAAACCCGTTTGTGTCTGAGGAAGAAGAGGGTGAAGTGGCCTCCGTCGGCTACCGCTACCGCAAGTGGAACCTGAACAATGGTGTGGTGAGTACAAAACTATAGTGTGATAAATTAGTGTTAAATACATATAATAGACCATATACCACCAAGGCTCAACACAAGTAAAAATATCATTTATCATACCTGGATGCAGAGCGATCGCGTACTATGCGTTTCTTCTTGCTCCAAACTACACTCTTATGGAACACCCTTCTTTGTCTGAGCCATTATAATTTAGGAACTTAAGCGAAAAGCTTACAAGCCTAACGGTTCTTAAATATGTTTGAAGTACTCTTAATGCTGAGTTATGTTATAAAAATACATTTACACAAATATTATTAAGAGGAAACGTGTTACGTTTGTAACGTTTTCACCCAAAAACCACTGGACTGATTTCAAGAATTATTTCATTGTTAGAAAGCTGCAACTTTACTGGATGACATAGACTATATATGTACCTGGGGCATAGTCGAGGCGAATAGATAGTATATAATAAAATGCTTACCATAAAAATATATTGAAAAATATGCATCAAACATCACTACATAGTATAAAACAAAGTTTTTCGTCTGTATCTATGTCTCTATATATTATGCTTAAATCGTTTAAACTATGCAATGGATTTTATGGGTTTTTTTTAATAGATAGAGTGATTCAAGAAAAAGGTTTATATGTATAATAGATGTTGTTAACAACTCGTTAACAACTTAATGCTTGTGAATCCACGGGCAAAAGCTAGTGTTCCATAATATTTTTATCTCATTAAGAATCTCACCCATTGTTAACCGATTTATTAAAATAAAGTTTTAACGCTTTTTAAAATTTTTAACGTATTTAATTTTAATTAATTTATTAATTTAAATTAATTTATTCCACATTTTCAATACTTTAATGCTTTATTTGTATTGAATTGACACTAACACTTATCCAGCTGAATAAGTTTCACTTTCATTAAATTGAAATTACCTCAATTTCAATTTGCAATTGCAATAATAAAAATGAAACTAAAAAATGTTGCAGGTGCTGGTGGCTCGGTGCGAGCACGACGCCGTGCTGCAAGGGCCGCAGAACGAGACCCAGTTCCTGACCATCAAGGCGCTGAACGAGTGGGACTCGAAGCTCGCGAACGGCGTCGAGTGGCGCCAGAAGCTGGACACCCAGCGCGGCGCCGTGCTCGCTAACGAGCTGAGGAACAACTCGTGCAAGCTCGCCAAGTGGACCGTTCAGGTATGACGGAATACAACATAATTGGTAATATCTCAATTGTTTTTCTTTTCTAAAATCTTCGGCAGCCCCAAATGATGTCATATACATTTTTTCTTCACCTTTTCCGTTGCTTTGTGGTTGTATGGTAGAAATCGCTCAATAGCGATAAGAGCGCCTTCTGTACCTCAACCTCTTGTATTCCATGCTCTATTATAAATTAATTTGTGTACAATAAAGAATTATTATTATTAATTAACCGATAGAAAAATTAAATATTTTCTATGGTCACTGAAGCAAAAGGTTCTATTATCTCATCATCAATTGCAGGCGCTGCTCGCCGGCTCGGACCAGATCAAGTTCGGCTACGTGTCCCGCATCCAGGTGCGCGACAACTCGCGGCACGTGATCCTCGGCACGCAGCAGTTCAAGCCGCACGAGTTCGCGGCGCAGATCAACCTGTCCATGGACAACGCGTGGGGCATCCTGCGCTGCATCATCGATATATGCATGAAGCAGAAGGACGGTGAGTCATGGGAGTGTCTGGAATGTTCTATAATGGTCCATTATGAACGTTGAGGGTGATTTCATGGTAACTGTATAATGGCACATCCTCTCCATGGATAACGCGTGGGGCATGCTGCGTTGTATCACCGATATATGCTTACGTCGTTTGTCCCTTAATATTATTACTATCTTAGAAATTAAAAACTTTTTAACGGATTTTAAACGCGATTTATTCATTTAGCGTGGTCACGGGGAGACTGACCAGGCTCGCTGTAAAGTGTTCGAAACGTCGGCTTAATAATATAATGAATAAATCGCGTTTAAATCCGTTAAAAAGTTTTTAATTTCTAAATGTATAATACTCGCGTAAAATCAAACACAATAAAATATTATTACTATCTTACTAATAATGCGAGAAAGTGTACGTTTGTTTCTTTCACATCGCATAAAAGCGGTTTTATGTCTGTATATACTTGAGTGTAGACAGCGATATAGGATACTTTTTGCAGCTGTAGAACATCTCAGTTTCTTGTGAATTTCCTTGACCATGCGAGTGTAGCCGCAAGTATCGGATAGTTCTATAATGTTAGGTGGAGAGGTCTCCAACACAATGTTAACGATATTATCGCATACGTGAAGGTGTTTGCTGATTTATTTTTGGAGCACACGCAATTAAATAATGAAAATTACTTGCCAAAATTAGTAAGAACTCATTTTATGTATAACGAATGTCATTTTCCAGGCAAATATCTGATAATGAAGGACCCGAACAAGCCATTGATCCGCCTGTACGATATACCGGACAATACTTTCGAGTCCGACGCGTCCGAAGAGAGCGGGGACGAGCCCGCCGACACACCCTTCGCCCCTCTGTACTCTTATGGGAACTCCAAGAGAATTTAACTTTTCACTTCAGCACTGTAGTCGTCAATAAATACGCTGTATTATGTATTACATATTTTTATTCTGGATAATAAATCGTTTTGGTCACATTGGTGTTGGTTTTCTATTTTGTTGTTTGGCTCGGATTGTTTAATTTCTGACATTCTTAAAAAGTTTTAATAACTTACGTTTATTATGTTTTAAGCAGTGATTACAGCTTTATGCCACGAACACATTGCGCGAGAAATGTAATGATGCTAATGTACAATGTTATGTTATCATAACATACTTTGGTATTTTCTTCTATTATAAAATATATTTACATAGTTCTTAGATAACGATAAGCTTATTTAAAAAAATATGTTTCTCGTAAATCAATGTGGGAGATTACTTCCAAAATCGGAATAAATCTTACAAAATCGAAACATATCTGAATTTCAACAACATTACAAATATAAAACTTAAATAATAGTATTTTTTCAACTATTTTTTGGCTTTATCATTATCGTCTTTGTTCAATTGTTCTAATTCAACAGCCTCCATTTTCATATTGTCTTGAACTTCTTCTAAAGTTATACCTTTCGTCTCTGGCACAAAAAAGTATATGAAAAATATACCAAAATACGCAATACTAGCGAATGACCAAAAAACCGAGTAATGTCCAAACGCATCTTTGATACCTTGATACGATTTCGTGACAAGGAAGTTCAAAATACATGCTATCATTGTGGCTAAGCTCGATGCTACTGTTTTGACGTTAATAGGAAATAGTTCTGCTTGTAAAATATAGGGTAAGTTGCCCAAACCAATACTATATAATATATTGAAACCCATAACACCAACTAGAGGTAAAGCAGATATCGATGCCAATTTCTCTGGAGAAATGCGATAAACGTCTTGTAAAAAGAAATATATTCCAACAGCGGTCATGGAGAGGGCAACACCGGTACTGGATATTAACATTAAAATTCTGCGACCGTAGTATCCAGTAAGAAATGTTGCGCCAATACCTGGAGACAAAATAATATTATATTCATAATGTATTCTGATCTATGACTCTCATTCCGTTAATGTATATAAATTTAATTTATTGAGGCATAATTATTTTATTATTAACAAGGATAACTTTTTTATTTACACCTTACTAGTTAGATGTATCGTGAGTGTGAGTGTGATCTAATATTATATCATCTACGGTGTGACCCTCGAGAGTAAAATAGTAAAAAGTAGGTAGGTACTGTTAATAACCAAACGAAGTTTTATTTCCTTTTTTTTAATAATTATTTATTTAACATTTAAATTACAGCTAATGGCATCAATACCATTTTGAGAAAAGCGTTAAATAAAATACTATTACTCATTGATAACTCAAGACTGTACTAGACAGAAATAATACAACAATTACAAATAAGATAAGACAGGCATCAAGTTCACTACACTATCAAACTACTTAGATGTAATGTCGAATGGTAGAAGTTGGTTGGGGCTTTTTATTAATAACGACCAGTGTGTTTTATACGAGAGTGATTAAAAGTTTCACAAAATATCACGTAGTTATAAAAAAATATACACTGCATTTTTTTAATTAAACATATTGTTACTACTTGTATAGCTGCTAACTAAATGTTTGTTTCATACAATATTATAATTAATAATTTTATCTCTAACCTTGGTCTCTAATTTATAAATGAATACCACCTGCGCCATATATGTGATATTTGATAATAATCATAAATAAGGCAGCATTTACGTACAAAACAAGGATAAGTATTTACCACTTTTCGTTTTGTATAAGGATAATATAGTTAACTACGTAACTAATAATAGTAAAATGAATCAGTTTATTGCAAATATTAATATAATTTGATGATGACTTTATTATTAAGGTAGATACGTTTGTCGATATTAATTGACTTTGTATCTTTTCTGCTTTTACTGCTTCTTGTTTATGGTTAGGTCGAACGAACGGAGAAAAAGCAAGATAAAAGTGAACAGTGAAATAGTTTTCCTATTCCAATCAGTAACAAATCTTCTATACGTATAAAATATAGCGAGTGTGTTTGTTGGCTTGCCCTTCTTTCACGTCGCAACGGTTTTAAATATTAGTCTTGTGCCTAGAGAGACTCAAGAGTGGCATAGCCAACTTTTTATCCAGGGGAAACATCTCGTTCCGAAAGTTAGTTTAATAATGTGTTAAGTATGTGATACATTCCGATGGACGGCGCTATTGCTTATTTTTTTTTCCCTTATTGCCATAGCAAGCGAAGCCTTAGGCAAGTTTTTTTTTTTTTATTGAGGGAGTCGAGCATGAACCACACCCCCATAGAAAACCGGCGTGAAATAATAGCATGCTATTGTGTTTCGTGCGGTGAATGGGGGAGCCGGAGGATCGTTTCTTTTTCCTCACTCTTCCTAGTTCATTCCTTCTTTCCAGTCATCAATCCTCTCCTTATCCCTCCCCTTAAAAGCGAGTAGCGCTATCGCAGAGGTACTGCAAATGTTCATGGGTGGTGGTGATTGCTTACCATCATGTGAACGACCAGCTCATTTGCCCGCCTATGACATAAAAATAGTACTCGACAACTTCTTACCCGCTCCAAACTGTACTAAGCCATACACGATGCTCACGTACGGTCCAGACACAGAACTGCTCTGACGGAATATTGGCTCTAAATAAGCCTGAATCGCGCATTGGCCCGTCATGTACTGTAGAACCTTTAGACCTATTAGAAGAGGACGTTGGAAACATTAATATAAGACCAATATTTAGTAACCAAAATATATCTTGTCAAAACGCAAGCGTTTAAAATTAACACATGTTTAAATCTATCATATAAGAATGAGAACTTAAAAAAAAGATTTTTTTATTATGTATTAGTAGTTCTTCTATTATGTATCAATGAGATACATAATTGTTAGTAGAACTTTATTACTTAAATTACTTATTATTATTATTAGAACTTTATACTATAATTACTTTTAAATATCTACTCAATCGTGAAAAACTTATCTAAAATCACTAGTGAATGTGTGATTGCTGAAAATCGAGCTAATTATGTTTTAAATAAAGAATAGCTCCTTTTTTCAAGATATATAGTTTTTAAAAATTCTATATTGTTATGAAAATTGTAAAGACACCATATCTAGAATTAGATTAGAAAGCTAGTTACGATAAAAAGCAGTAAATTGAAGATTCTACATAAAAAAGAAACCACTACATAACTAAATATTGATGAAGGTTAGCAAATATAGATAGCAATATATTATATGATATTTATCTACAATACAAAGTACCAATATAATATGGATATGTAACTAAATCTCTTGATAAACACTTGGTACCTACATTTTTCTATCGTTGTACGTTTAAGACTAAAGGTCATAGTTTTATTATTCAAAATTATACGCACAATTATAGTCCCTTTTAGAACTCTTCCATTTTTACCTATAATATTTAAAAGAATATTACGATGATTATAAATTTCAGGGCCAATTTAAATTTTGAATATTTTACCTGCAACGATATACAATGCTTTTCGGTATCGTAAATTAGTCAAAAGCTCTTTTGCAGTCGTTTTATTTTCCATACTCTCTTGCACGTGCTGCCTCATTATAGCCAATTGTTCATTTGCCCACTAGAAATTATAAATTATTATTCAATAATTTGTACTCGTATCGTCAGAAAAAGTTTAAAGTAACAGTAGGCAATACATAAAATATAGGTATGTATTAAAAATCCATCAATTGTTATTGTTATTGTAAATTGACATACTAAATGTTGATACAGTGTACGAGAAGACTTAGCATAGCATAGCAACACATGCAAAGATAAAGCAGAAGTAATACATAACTACATATTATTTAACTATTTTTTTTTCTTCATCGATAAATGTCGCAACATTTAAGAGCATACATACCGCCTCATCCTTAGTGCCTTTGATGATCATAAATACTTTCTTCGCAGCATCTATTCTGCCGTCTTTCAAATGGTAGTACGGCGACTCCGGTATCCACAGACACAGCAATGCATATATAACCGATAAGGAGAGAAGTATGGAGTTGAGTGCTGTATATGACACGAATGGCCCCACCCCGTACATAACCAGACTTCCCCCATTAATCATCACTTGAGTCAGCATACCCAATGCGCCCCTGATCTCTTTATCAGCTATCTCAGTTAAATATACCATTGTCACCTGTAATATTTTTTTTTATCTGTGGCTTAATCAAACGATGGAAATGATATGAGGATTACTAAAAAACAAACTTCCTTATTTTACTTTATCTGCTAGTACTAACTAACCAGGATCTAACGCTCAGATGGCAGCTTCGCTATCAACCGGATGATAATAAGAAACCTATATAATATATCTCTTTTCCCAATTTAATACAAAACAATATATAATACAAACATAGCAAATAGATCTATCCATGAGGATGGCTTCACATACTTTTATTAGTACAATAGTAAAACAAATTCGGTCTCCATTAATTAATGACGATGAAAAAACTTTGTGCTTTAAATATTTCAGGTTTAAACAACGTACATATTTTGAGATGTTTCTTACCACGGCTGTGATTCCATTTGCAATTCCCATAGTTATTCTGGCTACACACATGATCCAGGGCGTCTTAGTAAATAGCAATAGGAGCTGTAAATGTAAAATCAATTCAATCTTTAATCAGAATTCCTAGAACGCCGATACACATATTCCTTCAAATTTTCACTGCAATTAGTTGCTAAATTTGTTTATGCTGTATTATCAATAGCAATAGGTAGATAACTATTTTGAGTTACAATGACAAGATAGATGAATGAATGATAGATACAATACAGACGTTACTCATTTTCTACGTTATAGTTATAATTACAAGAATATTAAAATGAATCAACGTACTGCACCTAAAAATCCGGGTAACAACGCCGCAAGCGCAGTCCGTCGTCGCCCAATTCTTTCACATAAAATCTGTCCAAAATAGCAACCAGGTAGGGCTCCGAGAGGGCACAGAGCGACCACCCATGAACTTTGCTCCTAAAATAAGTAATCATTTAGTATGTATTTATACAGTATTTAATTCAGAAAGATGTAAGAGTTCTAACTCCTTACTCATAAATTTATTTCATAAATAAAATGTTAGAAAACACGCAAGAATATATTGGAAATAGAGAAATGAAAACAAAAACATTTATAATTGTACATTTTCCACATCGCGTAACTTACGTCAGTAATTTGAATATTTGCTTCTCCATTTTTGAACTTTGGAATTGCTGGCGATGGCCAAGACAATGCTGCTCCGGTGAACGTAAACGCGAAGGATACTGAGAACAAAATATTATGGGACTCACTTCAGTTCTTGGGATAACATATTTTGTATTTGCCGCCATTCGCCAAGCCGCAACTTACCACTTATGCCCGCTAAATATTGCACTTTCCTACTTATTGATACTGCAGTAGAGCCCATTTTTCAAAACTAAAAATGAGTGATAATTAATTTTTCATGTTTATAATCAATGTACTACAGTAAAATCCGTAGAAGGTAATATTTTAATTATCTGTATATAATAATACTAAGAACATTAAAAAGGTGATACACGTCTATCGATAACCGCCTTTCATAGTACGAATGTCACTAAATTATAATGTAAGAGTTTATTTGCTGCAAGCACATAATGTTAATTTACAATCATACGAGTTACGACGTCATTCGTATTATCTTTTCCGAAGAAGGTATAGTCTATGTTCCGATATACACTGCAATTACTATTCAGTACAACGTTAATTTACTGTGTGTTCCTTTAAAATCTGTTATGCTGGTTTTACCACGCTATACAGTATATTATCAGCCCTAATTTTTGATGCAGTTTGCAAATGAATTTATTAAAGCTTTATAATATATTATGGTTGGAGTAGTCTCATTAAAAAATGATAATAATGTTAAATGTAAATTGAATTTTTACAACGATCCCACGATCGACTGCTGCGTCTTGCAAGTACTTTATGGAAATTTGTACCTCGGAAACGCAAGTAGCAATATGGCAATTTTTAGGTTACGCCATAAAACCACCCTTATGCTGGCAGTCCATAAACGGAACGAATTTTTAACAGTGTATATCGGAACACACCTTATATAATATTTATGCGGCAAAGATGATGATAGTACTTCTTGTAGGTTAGCAATCTTAAATGAAGTGAAAGAAAGCAGTTAAACTTATAAATTAATAATGAAAACAATATAGGATATCAATAAAAATAAGGATTTTTTTTATTTATAAACCAATGATACTCTTAATTTACCACACTATTATTATTGCATGAACTCAAAAGTGAAACCTATATGTTTAGGCATAAATCACTGTAAATGGTAAAATGTCATATGATTATATCAGATTTAATATTCTGTATTGTTAGTTAGCGTTTCTCATAGACGCTAAACATTTTTTATAGTATTATGTTATCTCTATCTCTGATACTATACTAAGCGAGACAACGCACAAACGCATATTTCTCTCTTTTTCACTCACGATAATTTATTGGCATTATTCAAATATGGTTTTGTCCTGCTTTGATTTCTAAACGTAATGTAGATTGTAGTGTATATACTACCTCGATAGAACTAATAGATAGTGTAGTAACTAGTATACCAAATATTATCAAAATCCATTCAGTAGTTTCAGCCTAATTAATGGACAAACATCCAAACAAACAAAATTTCACATTTATAATATTAGTGTGATTATCTCAACTGTTATTTTTTATTGTATAAAATTTCGGTTTGTTCAATTACAAAATACACATTAGTACATTACAAAATAACTATATCACAATACTTTTTGATATCTTAAATAATTAGATAAAATATTTGATAATTTTTTGGTGTAATGATGTAGCTTCCAGATGTCAAGCTAAAGTAGGGATGCAATAGTTTCTTTGCTTAAATCATTTTATTTGTTTTACAAAATTGAGTAACTGTTATTCCCAATATTTTCATGAATATTACGCTGCAACCCTACCCATTTAAATTTATTTATTAGTTTACTAGGATTATGAAAAAAATTATATCATATAAAACAAATTTATTCAAATCAACACAAACAACTTCATACGACTAGACTAAAAATTTCATACAATTCATAAAGGTCCATAATCATCGGGCATTTTCATAATAATATCTCGTATTTGATTAGCTACCATTAGATTATCAGTGCAAATATCCATTGGCCCATAGGGGGGCAAAATAATAGCGTTCCCAAGGATAATATTATCACTAGACTCACTCACTGGTAATAAGTTCTTTCTAAACCAAGATATTATCATTAGTTTTCTTCTTGATACATCTTCAGTATTTATATGGGATGTGTTAAGCCAAGGCTTGATGTCTGATGATGGTGTACTTTCTGTGACATTTGAAATAGCATGTCCTGGTATAAGCACTCTGCTGTATGAATCTCCATGCAATACCATTAAAACAATACTGAAAATAAATACTTTTTAGCAAGGGCACAGCAAGGTGGTGGTTTTGGGACCAACCATCATATTAAAAATAAATGTTCATTACTTTCCACACACCTACGTACATACAACCCAGAAAATGTTAAAATATTGCAATTTAATATGTATGGCTTTTGTCCTTAACTTAATTGTTGTTATTAAGGCTAAAATACTGATCCTCTCCTTATGGATCTCTCTGATAAAAGATAAAATTCCATGTGGGTGCTTTTTCTGAGTAATAAGGATTATTTTATGCCCAGCATATTGCTATACTTCATTGGACTTGACTTAAGTCTGACTACACCTAGTGATATGACAGTCATATCAATTCAAATGATCATTTTGTAAAATTTGAAACATTTTTCATGCAAGAGATAAATTATGAACTTCTAGTAAACAATTTAGCTTTCCAAACTTATCCAAACAGTGACTGTCTAGATACTACATAGAACTATCTCGTTAGAATTGTAGCCATAATTTATTTTTTACTTAACAATGAGATTATAAGACTAAAAAATTTATTTGTACTTCTACTAATTCTATAATAATAACATTAGGTGGTTTAAATTTGTTTGTAAATGAAACGTGAAATGCATCAACTCGATATGGTAGGTATATCATAATAAAAATAATGGATTTTATACCTATACTGCTCTGGGTCAATTGCTAACACATATCCTGCGTATATTACATTTTTAAGCACATCCACTTTGACATATTTATTAATTAAGGAAAGTAAAAATTCTGGATCGCCTTTAAATGTACTGTAATCACCAACAACGTTGTTTATATTTATATCCATTTCTCATTAATTGTAATTAGATGTTTTATTTTTATTTCTTAATAAGTTTAATTAGCAGTAGATAAATAGTACGAATTTATGTAACAAATACATCGATCAAGCTCTGATATGTTGCACCTGGATCATATAGAAATTCTAAATTCGGAATAGTAGTTGTAATGACAGATCAAGAACTAGTTACTCCGTAAATTCGTACGGTCTAATTGTATTTATACGACTGTCATCGGAAATACCGAATAACCACAGATTAAGAACTAGTTAGTAATTACTACGTAAATACTAAGGGAATATGCATGTATTTTTTTATTTTTTTAACTGAAAGTTTTCAACGTTTTATGCTAGGAAAAAAATTATGGGTGCCGAAATCTTTCTTATTAGTAATACTTAAACAAAATTCGTGAATTTTATGCTGTAAGGAAAGAGGTACCGACTTTGAGAAAGCTACATAGTGTATTAAAGGAAGACATAAACATTTGTGGTGAAATAAGGGAAAAAAAAGGTGAAACCGGGTTATAAATAAAAAATGTAAGTTTATACGAAAAAGTTTTGGTAAAAGATATATTATAGTTCATGCAGGCAGCAGGGAAGGATTTGTTGAAAATTGTTTACTTGCATATAAAACTAGAATCATTTCAGCTGATTACCATAATAACTTGAATCGTGAGAATTTTACCAAGTGGTTATAAGAAAAAATATTGCCAGATCTGTTTCAATCATCTACAATTGTTCTAGAAAATGCATCTTATTAATGCCTCTGTCGCGCGCTTTAAATGTATCCTCAGTGTGCGTACTCACGTAAAAATATGTGGGGACTCTAAATGTGTCGCGTTTAGAACTTTGCGCCACAGTTATCAAGATATAAGTGTGTGGTATGCGGCCTGACTCACTGACAGAAAAAGCATCCATAATTTTTTTTCGAAACACAGGTTTAAAAAAACGCCGCTAGGGGAAGTTCCTCTAATTCTCGTTTTTACCTTTTTACTACCTATATGTACCTATATTAGATACTTTAAACCGATAGCATGAAAGGAAGCCACGTAAATTTAAATCAAAATACCTTTTTTTATTTTATTGATTATAGCATTTTTATATATATTATATATTATAGCTTTTTACGATAACGATTACTTATGTGTTAAATTATACAACTCAAAAGAATAACATGTTTTTCATATATTTTTTTAATGGCCTCTATTTAAAAAATATAATAATATAATTTTTCTTAATTTCTAATTTCAATAATTAATTGCTAAGCTAAAAGTTTACAATACTTTTATTCTAGTTTACTTTGTCTTAATTGAATGAAAAAACCAAATGGCTCGTGAGCAATATAGGGAGGACCACGGAATATAAAACAAAACTTGTGGTATATATTCCATGGAAAGGACATATTTTTTAAATCTACTTCCCTTGTGGTATAAAAGGCTTAAAATTATTTTGTTTTGGTTGATCGTGTGGAGGCTTATGTCTTGTATAACTCTTTGATCTACCTTTCATAGGATTGGGTGTATAACTAACTGAAGGTTTTGGCTCACTTCCTGTACGTTTAAGCAAACACTGGAATACCAATTTGGAATTTTCAATAAATTGATTTAACATAATTAGGGGCATTACGGCACATTTAGCCTGGCGAAAAACATCATCGACATCCATGGAATCACTGAAGCAGTGGTCAGCAAACACCACCTTTCGGTTTTTGTTTTGCAAACTTGTAATATGTATCTCGTAAATGTTTTGCCGAGACGCACAATTAGATCCCAAATATTGCACCAACCAATATGCATGTTTTTGAACAGTGTCGATTTTGAATGATAAAATAAATCCTTTTTTGTTCTGTTCAAATAAATATAGAAGTCGATGATCAGAGGTAGTAGAAATGTTTTGAATTCTAATATCTGAACCCGGCTTAATATCACAGTTTTGAGGATGACACACCTTGAAATGATTCATTAAGTCCTTGTGTTTCCCTTAAACAGAAAAGTTTGAAATATTATAATATTAATTAACAAGTAAGTCCGCATCACAGACATTCAGAATACGATATGTAACAGCAGTACTAGTAATACTATAAACTTATAACGTCGCATTTACACATTCATGTTTGGCATTTGTATTCGTCTTATAACTCGACGAAACATTCGTATATGTGTGTCGACGTGAACCACTCTTCACACACTCCATTTCACTTGATCACCTCTGAAAAACCCGCCTCAACAGAAATATACGAATCTCACGGCAAAAAATTGAGTGGACACACTGCATGTGTGTGTGCACTCACTTTTTGCTCGTTTGTCTGTATTCGCCTCACTATTCGTGAGATTTTACATGCACCCTTACAACTGAAGTAAAAAAATCAAAGAATAATACAATTGAAATCCTATATTGGCCCAGCCACTTACCAGACCAAGAACAGGTGCCAAATATTTTGCCAACAGGACAGTCAAGCGTCCTGAAAATACACTCCTTAAGATGTTCCTCCATTTCTTTCTTCTTTAATTTTATGACGCAACCGATAGTCTTATTTGGACATGTCGTAATAGACTGAAAATATTGATAACATTATTTATATCCTTTTAAAGTTAAAACTATATTAATACATTTACATTGCAATTATAATACAACAAATACTGAAAACGTCTACACTACACTCCTTCCTGTTACATTTTGAGTGTGGAAATCGCTTACTGTCAGACGACCACCAGTTGCCCACCGCTGCATATAAAGAATTAAATAATTATGTACAATATGTATGTATCTTTTGTCTATCTGTCTTTGTTTGGTGATTTTAAATCATCCAAACATTTAAAAAGGTCTTGGTATGCCTACTTTTTTTCTGTTTTCTGTTCAACAAAAGACATACATAAAAACTAATTACCCAAACAAAAAATATAGTCATAATAAACATAATTAAATACCTTACCTGTGCCACCAATTCTTCCAATTGCCAGTTCCTCATTTGAGTCATTATTTGTCTACATAAGGGACATATTGGTACAGTTAACTTTTTCTTGCAGGTAAAACACACGCTGTGACCAGATTGGCACTGGAATATTGGCACAGTCATAGCATTGTTACACACTGGACACTCTGGAGCCTCCATTATTTTCTTCAAATAAAAAATTAAATATAAAATATTATATATCTATCACTTTCAAGGCTAGTCTTTATCTAGCAACTCAATTAAGAGATAATTTTAACTTCTAACACACGAATGCAGTTAAATGGACAATGATAATGATAACGTAAATTTCAGCTCTTTTATATATTTTTATAGGGCATTAGCAAATGAGAACACATTATACTTATTTATTACTTGTTTTGATAAATTGAGTGGTTAATATTGATTTAATTATGATAACTAATAGTTTGTTTGGATTTACAAAAAAGCCTATTTATCCATAAGTTCGAGAAAAAATTAAAAAGTACTACCCACAAAGGAATTTATACACTAACTGATAGGCACATGAATACACTTATCTACCAGTACATAAGTGATCTATGATGTCATACCTGGTCAATGGTGATTGGAGACATTCCGATGGCTATAACATAATTATTTAAAAAAAAACTCTTTTGTTATGGAGGTAAGGTTCATGTTACCTAATGTTTTAGAAGTGGATAATGTATACAAAGGTTTTCCCCTCAAATAGTCTAAAAATGTTGCTAGTATTAAAATTATTTTTCTATGCTGTAAATGTTATAAAATGTTGTAAATTGCCTTTGCAATATTAAATTATTATATATTAATTAGTTTAATTTTTCTCTAATTGTCTATATGTGTAATCTGTATTGACTTAGGGGTATACCCTTATTAACGTTCATTTCTTTTTAACAAATTTGAACCAGGTTTCTTGCACCGTTACGGTATATATAACGCTGGACGTTCATGGAAATCCGAGTTATTAAACATCATCTATTGCAACCTGAGCTGATTTTTGACACGTTTGGGCTAAGTTAATCCTCGGCATAATGGATTTTTTTTTATTTACTATTGTCACAATTGTCAGTAAATTGAAATTGGATTGCGGTCGTGCTCGCAGCTCGCATTACGTACTTCCACTTCTTAAATATTTATCACCAGAAGAAGCTGTGCGTCGAGGAAAAAGCGCGGGAAACTTTGAACGAGGCGGGAGCGTGCTTTTAAATTTAATTGTTTCTTTAAAGTTATTTAATGATCAGAGAAGTATTTTATTGTAAATATATTAGCATATAGTAATAGTTTTACATTATATTGGTAAGTTGTTTATTCATTGTTAATATTAGTATGTAAATTGTTGGAAATTACAAGTCCATGAAGGGTCTTCCGGATCCTTTGAATTAGGGATCAGGTCCTGGGCCTGGTCCCTCTGTTGCGAGTTATGTAACCCTCTATTCCAATGTTGATAATTTTGATGTAGATCTTGAGTGGGAACAGGAGGGTAATAGGAAAAGGAAGCGGGGTACAAATGTAAAAAATTCAGAGTGGTCGTGAAACTGTTGCTTCTAATACCAACTCAATAAAAATCAAAGAAAATTTAGTGGACTTACCATCTAATTCTTTGATTAGGAATTTGTACACTGATCATGACTCTTTTCCTTATATAGTACATGTGCAACGAGTTGAATCATCCCCTGGTCTAAATTACATCCTATTACATTTGGAAATTTTATTAAAAAAGAACTTTTTTAAGAATATTGTAGCGGCTAGTGTGAAAAGAATAGGAAGGAATAGGTGTGTTATAGCATTTTCAACAGCACAACATGCAAACTTGTTTATAAATAATAAAGCCTTAGAGACATTTAACTTAAAAGCAAAAATCCCATCCTTCCATGTTTCTAGGATAGGTTTAGTGAGAGGCGTTCCATCAGAATGGTCTCCTGAAGAGATTAAAGAAAATATAGTTGTACCTCATGGAGGTGGCTCTATAATTAAAAATAAAGTGCGTAGAATAAATTATAAAGTAATTATCGATGGTACAGTTACATGGAAGCCTTCACAATCTGTCATTTTAACTTTTGATGGGCAAACACTCCTATCAAGAATATTCATTTGCACAACGTGACATTGGCAAAATTGTGGCAACACAGCACTGGCCACTGCCATTCATAAAATAAAATTGAATTGAATTGAATTGAATATTCATTTGTTGTAATTCTTTACCAGTAGAACTGTATATATTTCCAACTAATTAATGTTACAGTTGCTGTAGGTATGGTCATACAAAATCAATTTGTAGGTCTAAGCCCCGTTGCTACAAATGCGGACAAGATCACAACGGCGATACTTGCACTGTTGAAGAGGATGATGCATCTTGTATAATGTGCTCTGGATATCACTTTGCAAACAATAAAATATGTCCTGAATATAATCATCAAACACAAATTAAAGTTACTATGGCTCAAAAGAACTTGTCATATGGTGAAGCATTCAAATTACATCCACAAGTGATCAAACCTTATGCTCAAGTTCTCAACACTTCATCATTGCAAGTTTCACCTAAACAATCTGTACAAAATGCAAACTTTAATGCATCTCGTCAAAAGACTGTATTAAAAAGGCCACATTCCATACCTAAAAGTACTCAAGGATTTGATAGAGCTGCTCATGAGGCTTTATTCAAAGACTATCACATGCCTACACCTGAAATATTATGTCCAATAACGACTTTTCTAGTTTTATTGTATATAGATATAGAAACTTCATCTTTTAAGAAATGTCGAGTTTGTTTTTATCTTAAATATGTTCAAGGAGACTACAATGAAGTAACCCTACGGAATTTTTTAATCACATCTCAGTTGTGTCTATTCCCTGATGAAAGTTAAATAGAAATCATATATTTTGTGAGTTTTCTTTAATAACTATAAACCGATTAGTATTTATATGTATATTTAGTAACCAATTAAAAAAATTCCAATAATCTGGCTAAGACTCGATAATGGGTAAAAAAATGGGTATTATGTCTACATTACGAAAATCGATACCAATGTTCTAAGTCCTGCCATACCCATTTTATGGTATACAAAATCGTGACAGATAGTATACTATATAGTATATTATAATAAAACAAATATATATAACATTATAAAATAATCTGTTTGATGCAGTACAATATTCTTCAACTAATAACTGTAAACCACATGGTACCCAGGTAAAAAGGATCCCTATGAGTTTCAGACTATAATTTATCTATGTACCAAATTTCATAGAGATAGAATAAGCTGTTTTCGCATGAAAGAGTAACAAATATAGTTAACATAATGGGATAGCGACTCATCTAACACTTATCGAAGATGTAAATAAAAGTGTCATTCATTTTTTACAATTTTATTTTCTTACATACTAAATTCATTTCTGGGCTTTAGCTTCTCTGGCAGCTTTGCGTTCAGCTGCGCGTGCCATTTGCTTTGCTGGTTTAAGGTTACCCTTTTTGCAAAACCTTTGATTTCTCAAAAACTTGGGGTCCATCTGTAAAACATAAAAAATTATTATGTGCTGTGTTTTTAGTTATTATATGGAATATATACTATAGTACATATATTTTTTACAAACATGTTTTGTTAATCCTCATACTCATGAATTTAAATACAAGATAGAAGATCATGAATAGAAATATATATAGTAGTATTAATAGGGCCAGGTGTCTAAAGTTAAAAAAATTATACAGTAGATTTTGCCTAAATTAAAATAATAAAAACTATCGTATCTTTAAAGTTGGATCAAACAGTACATGGTGTATTATATTTGATTAAAATCGATTGAGTAGGTTAGGAGTCCACTGTCCATCGAACAATGTTTTGTTAAACAATGTGACATGTAATTTATATGAATTAAGATGAAGATATGAAATAATGATGAAAAATACTGATGAATTTCTTACACTTATTGATTTTGAACTCTCATCTCAAATTATAACACATTATAGACCAAACTTGAAAATATAATAAACATAAGTATGCCAGATGGAATGTTTACGATTTATATAAATGCTAATTTATCAACTAAAAAAAATCGCAGTTAATAGATAATAAAAGGGTTTAAGTATAAATTCTCATTAAGTAAATGGCAATTAGTAAGATAACGTAGGTATTAACTTACACCAAGGGTAGATTCATGTCTGAACTTAGTAGGCTTCTTGATACCATTACGATGAGCTTTGCGGTCTAAAAGAAAATTTTGTGTGAATTATTATACGCAAATATCAATCTTTCATAAAAAAAAAAACATTGTTGTTTACTCACTTTGGTTATGATTTGTGTGGTTCTTTGATTTTGCCATATTTTGTGATAGGATTAAAAGTCCTGAAACCGAAATATAAACAAAAATTTATAAACAAGCACTGTGTATATAGTTTTCAATTAATTTCTACGTCAATTAATAATAGATTTTATTGATATATTACAATTATTTAATGCAGTAACAGTAACACCAACCTACAGCACAAATCAACTTTGAAAAAGAGGTGTCATTGTCAAAATTTGAATTTGATTTGGTATTGATGTCATGACAAAAAGTCATAATATTATACTAATCTATGGTCATTTTACAAATAAATTTATTTAAAAAATGATAACCTAAACAAAAAATTTACAGTTGCATATATATGTTATCATATCGAAAGTATTGCAAAAATATGTATACAATGATAGGCAGATACTTGTTATTTATATCTATACTAATATAATAAAGACCAAATTTTTTTTTGTTTTTATATACCCAAAGGCTCCGAAATTACTGGTCCGCTTTTGAAATTTCTTTCACCAAAAGAAAGCTACATCATTCCCGAGTGCTATAGGATACTTTTTACCCCGGAAATGTACCTCGCGCGAAGCCGGGGCGAACAGCTAGTTTTAAAATATTTTTATGTTATTTAATGGTCAACAGAGAACTTAATCATGCGATGATTTCTTAAAAAACATGAATAATTTTAAATTTAAATAGAAAATAATAAATATTGAACATAATCATTTATAATCATTTTCTTTTGCTTGGCACTGGCAAGTGGCAACTAGTAAGAAACGTCAAATCCAATATTTTGAGTGAAGGCTGCTGGCTGTAAGTGACGTGTTGATTTTTGAAACTGTCTGCATAATTGTAGAGCTATTCTATGGGTATTTTACAGTTTTAAGATTCATTGGAACATAAAAGTAATTACATTTATCGAACAAGATGGTAGTTTTGGAAGAAGAAATTGGGGATGGACAATCAATTACAGCAGAAGGAGAAAAAATTGAGTGTAAGATAACTAGCTCGTTATCTTTAGAAAGTATCCTTTAAATGAAATAGATCGCAATTTTTATGAGTTATTATGATATATTTATTAACTATAACCTTCAAATGTATTTGTCTGGCTTATGTATATATCGCTCTTCATTTTAAAGTGATGTAACAATACTCAGGATTCATCAAGAAGCCAACATACAACTTTTAAAGTAGATTCAAAAATGTAGGAGGTTCTCAACGCAACTGATATTGTTTTTATCTCTTACCTCATATCTATCAATGGGGTGTACAGATCTTTATTTATTTGAGAGCTCGTGCTTCCTGGTGAACCAATTACACTGTATAAGTCCTTAATATGTTTGTAACGTCATTAATTTCTTTAGAAGATCATAATGATGATGATAATCGTAAGATTGTTTGAGGTTGATAAAATTATAAAAAAAGGGAAACAAAAGATATTGGTTATGAACATTTTTTTGTATAAAATCCTTAAATAAATCCAGTATTTCGCATTATCAAAGATGCACAGCAGCAGCATGGACTCCGTCATGGAGATTATCAGAGATATAGAGGATATTGTTCTCGACGTATCAGGCGTTTACGGAAAGTGCTCAAAATTCCACAGGTATTTTTTTTCTCATTCCTCTAGTTCAAAAATAATTAAGCATAGATTTGGAATAAAAAAGTTTCAAACGGCGACATTGCCACTTTCACCTAAGAAATTATGGCCCTATAAATATAAATTATATATGTTTTAAAATACATTTGTCATCTAACCAGACACAAAAGGGTACAACATTTTTGGAATCTGTGTAACCAAACAGAAATCAAATTGTAGAATAAACATTTCACCAAATTGCTTGAACGTATATATGTTTATGTATATTAACATATATATGTATATGTATATTTTTAATTCTACATAAAACTCACGGCACATTTAACATTCATTGGAATGAGCCAGGATTAAAATTTAGTTGTCAATATATATGTACAAACAATTACATATAAAGTTTTAAACTTACAGGGTGATCGAAGACATTATCGCAGGAAAGATGTCACTACAACTCATTTAACAACATCAACATCTGAAAATCGTTTGTTGTGTGTACCATTACTTCAAGCGGAACGTGCTTGGGCTCATGCGATGCAATTGCGCCAAGAAGCTAATACAGAGCCAAGAAAGAAGTTTCACCTTGTCTCTAGACTAAAGAAAGCATGCTCCCATGCACATTTACTATTACAGTTATGTGAGGTATTGTGGAACATTAAACAAAAGAACTAAATAAGTCTTAAATTTGTGTGATACATATATTTGGATGTTATCACTAAACATTTAAATTCAATGAAAGTTGTTTTGAACTAAAATTCTCATTTATTTATATATATATGTCACCATACATTTTTATATTATTTTAAACAAATTAAAATTTGTCTGTAGACTTGGAATTTGTGTGAAATTTAAGGAGTAGGTTGCACAGCATATAATTTTTATTGTTATGTATGCAAGTTATTTGAGTGTGGAACTTAGCATACTTCACCACAAATTGCACCAGCTTGCACCAAGGGAGGTACCCCCATAGAATATTTGTGTGAATTAGGAGAATACTATTTTGTTTTGTTTGGTAGTTGGGGAGCCTTTATCTTTTTCCTCACCCTTCCCAGTCCATTCCTTTATTCTCGCCATCAATCCTATCCTTCTGCCCTACCAATTCATTTCCAAACACACCACCTTTGCAATTGTTCATGGGTTGTAGTTAATTACCATCTGGCGAACCACTGGCTCAGTTGCCCTCAGTTATTGTATAAAAGAAATGTTAAATTTATTCACCAATTTCCTTGTTGCAATTCATATGAATGTTTCATGGTGATTTCTTGTAACTGAACTTGTTGCATTATTTCAATGAAACTACATTGCTTAGACAAATAATGAGTTATTGATTAGCAAAGCGGCGTGTGCGACGCGCGCACGCAGCTGGAGGCGGGCGCGTACGCGGCGTGGCTGAGCGGCGCGCTGCTGGTCGAGCTGCAGCAGTGGCGCCCCGCCGCGGAGAGCCTCAAGCGCGCCCAGATCGTGCTCGAGAAGCTGTGCGCGGCGCTGCCCGAGGACGAGAGGACTGTGTACAAGCAGAAGGTCAGTTCCATGTGAATTTAATTAACAAATTTGATTTAATTTGATTTGCCCGTTTCACAGGTGATGGCGAAGTATGTCGAATTGTTCCTCATAACGTCTGTGTTCTTTTTTACAATTGTCACCTGAAGTATAAATTTATAAAAATGTTACAAAACCGCACTTAATACGAGTCAGCACGACGTTAGCAATTTGTATCTCCTATCATTTAGTAAGTTAGCATTTGGCTGTCATTGTCCCGATTCAAATCACATTTTATAAACCAACAAGAACAAACCTACCAACCGACAGTACAAACGAATATTACTTCACTTTATACTGAACATCTAAATTCAATGAAAAATAAAATGTAAACAATTCCAGGTGCATCAAAACTTAGTTACAGATATTTAAATATATACACTATACGTATGTATATAAAAAAATAAACAAGTATTTGTATGGTGTAAATTTTACATCGAAGCGTGATTTTTCACTTTACCGTAGCAAAAATTAGTCTTATATCACTGTCTCTCCTTTCCTTCTATTACTCTCACTCCCTTCTACCTAGACACAAAAAAGCTCCATTGCGACACGACAGACACATAAACACACACATTTCGAGGAATTAAAAAAAAAATCTTCATTCATCATAAATTTTTTGATTAATTATTATACCCAGCTAGTTAAAGTACATTTCGCATCCCGTATTATCTAAATAAAATAAAATATTTGCACAGGTTGAAGAGTTAAATCCGAGCCTTCGTTACTGTGCGTACAATATCGGCGACGAATCAGCGGCCGGCGATCTGGTTGCTATGCGCGGCCAAGGGCTCATCGAAAACTTGGACTCTTTGATGGCGCAAGCTAAGTATGCATATTGTTTAGTTGTTATTACCAGATTTTCGGTTAATATGTTGTAAGTAGCACAGTGAGATCTTGAGGCCAAAATCAAATATAAATAAGCTATTCTAACATGATCTCTATTTTTGTCATGCTTGGTCACACTTTATGATAAGTTATGCTAATGATTGTGTTTAAAAAAGGCTTAAATAAAGATCGGATATAATTTAAAGGTTATATATTTCTCAACAGGGAATCGCGCTCTGGCGTGATGCACGAAGTGGAATGGCGTGGTCGTCGAGTGACAGTACGGCCGGAAAAGGTGCGACTGTTCCTCATTGCACTGCAAGATCTAGACAAGTCTGTCGAAAACGCTCCATCCAGCCAGGCCAAGATCGATATCCTCGAGAATATACTGATGGACTGCAAGGACGCCATATCGGCGATCAAGGATGAAATCAAAAACGATCCTAAGCTTAAGTCTGCGTCCGAGACACAAATGTCCGGAATCAACTATCTGCTGTCGTACTTGATGTACATAAGACTCATGCGCACGATCCATAGAAACAATCTCATGATCCAACAAGCCGAGGAGGCGCGTAAGAACAACACGCCGATCGATGGGAAGAAGGTGCGCCCCCAGGATTTGACTAGATTGTACGAGATCATCTTGCAGAACTACTCTGAGTTACAGCAACTGCCCGGCTTCGAAGATGACAACGCATACCAAAACGATATCGAAACCGAAGTGAAAGCCTACAAGGCTTTCCGCTGCTATTATATAGCTCAAGTGTTGACCACGTTGAGGCGTTTCAGGGAAGCCTTGGCGATGCTCGAGCGATGCAGTGCATACACTGTAGAGTCCATCGCGAATAAACACCAAGATAAGCATTTGTTGGAGAAATTACAGTCACTACAAAAAGACATAGAGACTTGTAAATTCGAAGTTCACGCTGACTCTGTCCTTGAAGATGAAGATGACGACGAGGAAATAAAATACACTTCTAGCGGAAAGCCATACAAAGACAAGAAGCCGCTAGTGGACCGTTTGGATGAATATCGCGAAGATACGCAAGTTCTGACGAAGAATCCGAACATTTATAAACTACCACCACCTATGGAAGCCGTACCATGTAAACCATTGTTCTTTGATCTTGCCTGCAATTTCATTGAATTCCCTAACTTGGACGATAAAACTGGCGTCGCAAACAAGAAGCAAGCAGCTGGTATCACCGGACTCGTTAAGGGTTTCTTGGGCTGGGGCAAAGGAGGCCAATAATATGGTCGCAAGTGGTATAAGGAGAAAATATTACAAAAGCATTTGTATTTGTTGCTTGTTTTATTATATTTGTCGAAGAAATGTGTTGTTTTTTTTATTTACAATTATACCAAGGGTTATAACGAAATAATAAGTTCTATAACAAAAATATATAACACAAAATTAAAACTTGTCCAGTTGGATAATACAAAAATAGATAACTTTTAAACAATATATTTTACACCATGTAACATGCTAATCACATTCATCTTATAACTGTGATATAATTTAGTTGTATATACAATCTCTTCTACTTAAGCTATAGGCGACAAATACGTAAAGTAACAAAAATTAAAAATGGCTTAAATCGGATCGCAATATAAGTATGGAAAGATGAAGCGGTAAGCACCTTGTAATTGTATAATTTAGTACCCGAGTGTGAACACAAACAAATTTAAATAGTATCACAATATACATCTAACGTGGGGCTAGAGGTGGCCAGTGGGCCGTGTCATGGGAAATGGCGTCTGCGTTCGAGATCACCTGTCCGCACGTAGGGCACACGTCCAATGCGCTTATATTCTTCCCTACGACCAACTCTTGCTGCTTCGCTATATCTGGCAAGAGAGCGACCAACTCCGGGAACAGTTCCTCAAATTTGTTGCCCAGGGCAGTTTTACAATGTTGGTAGAACTCCTCCGCGCTGATAATGCTGTCTCTGAACGCTCGAGATGCGACTTTGAAATCTTCCACCGCATCGCTCGTACCTAAAGCGGAAGCGAACTTCTTGACTAGCGCACGATTTCTGCTCTCAAAGTTTGCCGGCGGCATGTACTGGTGCACGGGCGCGGGAAACGTCTGTCCCGCCGAGTTGGTGAAAGTCATCCCGTCGCACGGGGGACGCTTCTTAAATCCTGGAGGCACGCTGCCGTTCATCGTAGGCCTGCTTGCGGCTGGTGGGGGAACAAAACTATCAGCCTTCGGATTAAGGGGCGGATATTCTTTGGACTTCAACGAAAAGTCCCCATTTCCAGTTCTCGTAGTCGCATTAGTATTGTTTTTGTCAGTGATGGTCTTGATCTTTCTATCGGATTCCCCGCTACTATTGTTGTTGTTGACACTCGCCACTATGTACTCGTTCCGCTCGGTCACTCCATTAACGACTGTGTCGTTCTCTTTCTCTTTCTCTTTCTGAGCATTGAAATTGGCGTTCCGTTTCTTTTTGTTTTTGTTTTTAGTGTCCTCGTTGTGTGACTGTGTGTTGGTTTGAGGTTGGGGCGGAGCGGGCTGGGGTCTCGATATCTGGAGTGGGACTGCTTGGGATTTCTTCTTTGCTTTTGTGTTTACTGGCAAAGTGGGGAAGTCTGCGACAGGGTTGAAAGTTGGTTCCCTGGGCGGCGGGTTCGGTTCCATTTGGTTGCGGGTCTGCTTCGACTTGTCCTTCGACTTGGAAACAGTTATCCACTGCGGAGGCGTGGTCGGTGCAGAAGACGATGAAAGCGCGGGAAACGCCTCGCTACTCAGTTGGGCTTTCTTATGCTGATGGCTTGGTTGCTTTTTCAGTGATTGCATTTCATCACTGTTAATCAGTGTTACCTGAAATACAAATAATGATTAACATCATTAATTTTAATAATAATAACATATTGAGGTATTAAAGTTAATGGGTTGATTTTATTTGCAGTTGTAATTTCACACATGCAACATTAATAGATGTCAAGACTGTTCCAAATACAATAAATGAATAGGTATGATTTGGTTGAACAGAATACTATATATTCATTTTGGTGAATACATTTATGTTTAATTAGTACATAACTCCGGATAGAAAGGCCAGTGAAATGAGATAAGAAATGTTTGTTGTAAACAATCTAAACTTACTATGATAAGTCTATAAGGGTTTACCTTGGCTGGCTGTAGAGAGGCCGCACCAAGGCTGGGGTGGTCGTCCCTGGGCCCCAGCAGCGAGGGGAAGTCCTCATCGTTTAGTGGCTTCTTCGGGATGGTGATGCGGTTTCCGCTTGTCTGTGTCAACCGGAAGTTGCTAGCACTTGCCGGCTGGCTGTGCACTTGGATCGACACGCTTGGCTGTTTAGCTGCGCACATGCGATAATAATATATAAGAAAAAATTATAAAGTAATAATTTAAATTTCCATACACACATATACACAAATATAATGAAACAAAGCAAAACAATTACTAGGTATTTGAATTTGATCAATATAAAATTTGTTTCATACAATTTTAAAGGAATTAAGGCAGCGTTTATTTTTATTTTACTATAAAAATAATAAAAAAGTTGAGTCTTACTTGTATTTATCTTTTAGAGTCAATATTAAAAAAAAGCAAAACTTACAATTTCTCAGCACCGTAGCGGCAACGGGTGCGTTCGGTCTTGGAGCAGGCGCTCGCGACGGCCCCGCCCCGTCCAGCGCCGGAAAGTTGCGGTCGTTACGGGCCAACCCTCCAGAACCTGAAAGTAATATATTTCATTATAATGAATGAAATAAAACCTACAAATTTACCCATACTAACACTGAATAATATGTTTGAACAAGCCTCTGGAGGGTTAAATAAAATTATATTCGGAGATCACATTTTTGTAATCTATTCAAAATCTTATGTAAATAGTTGACTAAAACTTCACATTCAACACGGGTAAAAACATTACATATTATGCAAAATTCAAGTCGTTTATTATATCTTAAATCTATATTTATACTATATACCATAGTAAAAAATAATTAACGACTACCTTTATAGGCTCTAGAAGGTGCGGCGAGCAGCGGCGCAGGCGCGGGCGCAGCGGCCGATAACCGCGGGAACTGCTCATCGCTCGCCGGGTCGATGCGCGCCGCGACCGGCGGCGGCGGCGGCGACGGCGAGCGCGGCTCTGGCCGCTCCCTGTCATTTTGACAGTTAACTTTTTTATTGCATGAGACAAAGGATATGGATATGTCAAAAGATATTACAAATATTTTCTACACTGTGTTTATGCTAGTGTTTAAATTTGAAAAACAATGCAAATCTATGTGTAAAGAATCACAACATTGTTATGGTATTAAACTTTACTACATTTTCTCCAATATTGCACGCAATGAAGTCCTTGATTAAATGTAAATTTTAGTGAAA
This sequence comes from Zerene cesonia, assembly GCF_012273895.1. NCBI lineage: Eukaryota > Metazoa > Arthropoda > Insecta > Lepidoptera > Pieridae > Zerene > Zerene cesonia. The sequence continues at coordinate 3,027,805 of NC_052116.1, read as the reverse complement.
TGGAAGTTAATATCTATTATATTTTACAATAATTTCTCATATTACCTGAGCATAATGTTACCTGGTAACCCGTTGTACCACGGCAGTAGGATGAGGAGTAATATTGAACTGCAGTTCCAGAGTACGAGCTTGCCGAGCCGCCCCGCGGTTCATACCGCGCCCGTGCACAGTTGCCTTGTGAGCTGTAATCATTCAAATATATTAACGTTTCTATACATTGTAAAAGCAATTGTAATTACGTTATATAACCTGTAGAATAGTCATTTAATGTATAAGACTGACTAATGAAGAATTAAACTACAGAAATAATATAAGCAGTTATCTCATTTATTATAGAAACATATCTGTATATTTAAATAAGATCAATTTATTTTTAGTTTGATCAAATAACAAAAAAGTATACTTTAAAATATGAGTTTAAATAAAAATTATATAAATTACACCGTTACATTGTAATAACAGTAATAACATTCAAAATGTTTATTATTGGCTTTGTCTCAGTTTGTATTAGGATAAACTTTTAAACTTAGAGAAAAATGTCAAGCCGGGAGGATTCGGCCAGCAGACAGTACCTTTGAGATCAATTTCACTTCTAAACACAGCTGTCAAGTGTTGTCCTGCACATTCCCCCTCTTCGCAGAGATAATGCTCCGTGCGAAAATGGTGCGCAAGCGCAGAGTGCGAGGCGTAGTACAAATTGCGTCCATCAACATCACAAAGATGGCAGTATAGGTGCTCCTTACGCAAATGTCGGTACAATTCATCTGCGTCCATAAAACGTTCTTCACAAAACTCACAAAGTGGATGACCTCTGCAAAAAAGATAATATTTATTTCATTTTTATGCTAGCAATGTAAATTGGGAACCGGAGCGAACACATATATAGCCTATATCACTCAGAGAAGCTGCAGCTTTGTAAAGAATTTTTTACAGCAGTCCAGTGGTTTTTGCATGAAAACATTACAATCATACAAATATAGTTTCCTCTATATAACATTAGTGTAGATGTATTGTATAACCTATAGCACTGTGGAACATGTATATATCAAAAGATGAGAGATTTTTCAGTTAGTTCTTGAGATTAACATATTTAAACAAACAATCTCTTCCGTTTTATAATATTATTACCTAAAGAGTCTACAAATAAAATCTAAAAACAAGTTTCTACAGTTTTTAAACTTTTGCAGTATTTAAAATGAAATTCATTCATTTCACCAACATGCCAGATATTTTATTTCCATTTTCAATATTGTGAAAAATACATAGTTTTAGCAAAATAATCTTCATATATTTTAAATTTAATTAATTTAGAAATTAATACTATTCTTATTCATTCAATTTAACGTTAAGATATTAATTTATAAATTTAATTTATTTTAATTCGATTAAAAAAATGAATCTTCATGACCCTGCTTTAATTTCACATTTTTAAGACTATCATCAATAGTGACTATCATAGTCTGAATATATTGTTGGAAATAAATCGAGCCGCCCCACTACAATTAAAAAGTATAAAAGGCCGAGAATATGTGACATCGCCTCACTCTATTTTCGGCTATCGTTGCGATAACTTCGTTTTGATATATTTTGTAAATTACGCTGTTACTCTGCTCAAATTGTTGTGATTGTCGATTGTTAAATTATTTGTTTGTTTCGTAAGTCTTATCGCCAAAATCAGAAGTGGGACATGAATTCATCGTATCCCGTCATAACCGGTCACTAAGTGAATTTCTTATAATCATTGCCTTTTTTGATGTTAGAATAAAATGTCGAACAGAGAGCGTCGTCGCAGCCGTCATGCAGTCGATACGGTAGCCGCAAGCATCATTCTAATAGACGGTGAAAGTGTACGCTTGATAGTGCTTCTCTGAGCACTATGGAGGCTATCTTGTCTCGGATTACAGTGTTAGAGGAGCGATCAGTGTAGCTTCCCAGCCGGTCCCCTGAGCACCTGGTGACCTGACCCTTGTGACCCCTGGTGCGCGCCGTCATGACGCCACCAACTAAGTCGGTCGCTGTACCGCCTACTAAGTTGGCACGTGGCATGCCGTTGGTGTCTTAGGAAGTGGCGGACACCACATTCGAATCGAGTATACCAACGCAGCGAATACCATGCACCGGGTGCAATGATTCCGCACAGTAGAAGGTTACCTGAGCACCGTCGAGCTCCACGCAGTCTTCGGGTACCTTCCGCATTGTCGATGCGGTCCGATCCATATGAAGCATGGAAACAGGCGCAGGTGATGGACAAGCTCAACTGCAGCGTGCGTGATCCCTACCGCGTGGTAAAAAAACATTACCCCCACAGGCGGTCAAATTACAA
>NC_052116.1:3016280-3025472 GCF_012273895.1 Zerene cesonia | reverse complement strand
GGCTCCTACGGGAAGTCGACACAAGCGGCGACGGAGTACATTATTTTATGGCATGGAGAGTGGATTCCCGATGTTTGTGCCTGTTACTTCGGCAATGAGTCTTGTGGCTGCACGTTATGATGGGGTTGAGAGAGTTAAATCATCGCCAGCATTGTGTGTTTCGACATTGATTTCTGCCTAGCAGGGAACTATGGTGGGGTTGTATATCGGTTCCTGTAAGGTTCCGTCAGCATCGCGTGTGTGACATCATGGCGCGGTCATGGTGTGGCTATATAGCGGTTCCCATAAGGTTCCGTGAGCATCGCGTTATGTATCTCTGCTAACTCTGACCATGTTTCGACATGACTGCAGCATGTCTAAACATGAGCTTCAAACAATACTGATGCAATACACAAATATATGTTACCATGGGGTGACCCTATGCCATATTGTTTAAATTGAAATTGTTTAAAACATATATATCACATGGAATTGTTATTTCGCATCCAGGCAATTTTTATATTTATTTATTATGGAAATAAAATTACTTATTGGCGGTATTTATACATAAAATTAAACGGTAGAAGAACTGCATCTGTACATGAATGAGAGGGGGGGGGTTTAGGTTCAATAAACCCTAAATTTATTGAAATTCTTCAGTTTATCCAGGATTATATTTCACGCTAATAACAATATTAAAATTTTGATCCAAACTTGTACCAACATCCCATTGACTTGTACACTATCAAAACATCTCAAAGTCATTAGTTGTGTATAGATAGAAAAACCTGATAAAAATATAGTCTTACCTGTGGGATGTATCATCAAGATCACCTTTCCGTCGATGATGGGCCAGTTCCTGACGTGTGTAGCACTTTCTTTCGCTTGTAAAAATCTAAAAGAATACTATAATTATTAAGTTTATTACATTGAAACAAAAACTGTTCAAAGAAATATGAAGTTATTAACTTGTATAAAATAATAATCTTTATACATAAAAAGAAAGCATTAGAGAAAAAACTAGAAAGATGGATAAAGATATAGATGCTTGACCCTATTTTTTTAATGTAAGGAAATCCACTGGCTAAAACCTCACGTGGCCTACTTCGGCAGAGGTAATGAGGGGTTCCCGGGATCTCCCTTAGGAACACACACGGTACCCCTCGTGGGCTTGCTATACGCAGCCCCACAAGTCTCGACTTACTCAGCGACAGATTGTGGCCAGATGACTGACCCCTACTATAACAGATACTGACATTTTAGGTTTATTGAAGATTACTAAGACCTCTGTCTTTCTTTCTGTCCATCTGTCACCAGCCTGTATCTCATCAACTGTGATAATTAAATTGATAAAATTTTCATGACTGCACATGGCTTAGGTATTTGTATGGAACATAATGCCAAGAATCTGACTCTCACTTGGTTTTATTTAACTTGACACCTTCCTTGACAATGGCATAAGTTGTCACCCATTGCAATTATTGAGAAAAAAAGTATTGTGCTTGTCGTATATATTTTTTTATCAAATCATCATTTTATTTACATATATTGCAGGTAGTTATGGCAATAAAGTGACACATAAAATGTTTATGAATAAACAGATGAAAGTCATAAGCTAAGTCCAGATATATATTCAAAAGTGTAATTCTGCAACTTACCCTCAAGTGCTTCACACATAAATCACAAAAGTACCTTTCATGTACTCTCTTCATATGGTCATTTAGCATAGTGAATGTACGAAAAGGGGGTATGTTATCACAGATCTTGCAATGGTTTTGTAGCAAGGCTTCATAGGATTTTTTGATTTCTTCACTACAAAACCCTATTTTAAATTGCCTTTCAAAGAGTTTATCAGTAAACACCTTGTTTCGAAGCTCTTTATATGGCTTAACAGTATCCGTAAACACCACCTTCAAATAAAATACATTTTTATTTTAGTAATATTTTGGAATCAGTAAATATGAAGTTCATCTTAAATGAAGTAATTTGTATTAATAACTATTGATATGAAATCAAACTGAAGGATTATATTTCTATGCATTGCAATTAAGATTAACACTGATCACACTTTTAATTAACAAAATTAAAAGTAAATGTTACAAAATATTATCGCAACTTACCTTGGCAAGGTCTTGACGACATATAGGACACTCATTTTGCAAACACAGCACTCTCATGCGTGTTGAACACTCGAAGCAAACTGGATGGTCACATTCTCCAATAGAGTAGTACACCACATTCTTAAAGCATACAACGCATGTAGTATTATCGTTTCCTTGCGAATCGGCCATAATTTCCACAAGTTTCTGTGAACCGAACAGTATGTGTATTACATTTGGGTATTTATAGATTACTTGTAGGTTCTAGGATTAATCCAATAATTGATTAGATACCTACTAATGAAGAAATTAGAAGAACAATTGCTGGAACGGCAATACGAGTCTTACAGCGATAAAAGTCGATTTTAACTTGCGAAAATTTCAGACTTCAATAATGAAGGGAAGACTACAGTGTCAGATTTGACATTGCCGTGTGTAGTTTGCTGTCGTTTGTCTATCAAATTAGCACAGATTAGACAATCAAACAATTGTATGACATAATGTAGATAACTACAACGCTTCAATAATAAAGACGTACACAGTGTCGTACTCCTTGGATATATTATTTTATTTGTGCTCAAAAGAGAAGACTGAAGACATACCACAGAAGACGGCCTACCCATAAATCAACACTTAAATAATGACCTTTTTACTTTTAATTGCCTGCTTGTTTATTGGATACTGTTTATGTCGATTAAATGCTCCCTTGGAATAAAAAAGGGATATGATATCCGGGCGGTGCCAGGACGGGCGTCTAGTATTATGTAAAGCAAAAAGTTTTCATACTATCTTTAAATAGTTTAAATACTAACATTTCCTTACTAACCTTACTTCCTAACTAGACTTAAGACTTAAATACACCACACTGAATTTGACTGATTCAAAGTTATCGCTAGGAAAGTGTTATTGTCGATTTGATTTCTAAGTGGGGAAATCTTGCAAAAGATACCCATGGCACCCGTGGAAGGAGCCGTGGGTTATGTCGGATTCCTACCGCCTAAAACCCCACTGTGTTCCGTGGGACTGCGGGTATACATTGTACTTTACCGCGCGTCCCGCCCAGCAGTTACCCGTTTCCAGGCACTCTGCTTGATTAGAACACAAGCTTACGCCGTCTACTCGTTAACGATGGATTGTTCCCCGCTCCACCATCGGCCGGAGAGCGCACGCCTGAAAGCCTTCCTAACGTGTGATACCATGGAGGGCCCTACGGAGCACTTTTATAGAGGTTTCTCTCGCAGGCCTCATCTCACAACCAGATGTGGCGGCCTTCGGTCCAGCCCCACGGATTACGAGTTGACAGACCGTGGGGAGACGTCGGAGGACAGCCGTCTCCCCACGCCCACCTGCAAGGACTCACCGCACGTCACCAAAGCGACACGTTGGGATCCCGCAAACTTTGCTGGTAGTAAAACTTTTTTTTAAAAGCACCCGCCATCTCAGGGTGTTGTCTTGCTTCCTCTGAAATATTGTCCAGAGACCTTTATTGTGCATAAAAAATTTATTTTTTCATACTTCTCCCTTTCTTCCAGGTACAATCCAACTACGCGGTCTCTGCGGTCAGGTACTGCGTTTCGGATCCTGCGTCTCCTCGTGACCACCCGCCACTTCATCTGCGCGTGCTCGTCATTCCAACACGACAAGGTGAATTCTGTGTGTTTTTTGGTCGGCATGTCTGTGTGATCGCTTCATTGTAACTGTCTATTGCCTCATCTATTTGTTGTATGCTGTGTATTGTGTCCATGTCCTGTACAGCTAATTGTCTATCCGACATCAGGGTCCAGTTTGCCTTATGTGTGTTAAATATGCGTGTAGTTCGTATGATGTTTGTGCCTGTGGATTTATGTTGTCGCACGCTGCACGCGAGCACGCTGTCATATTCACATAGCTAGAGTACCTTTGACTACCTCTGATGGTATCGAACGTAGGGATGTCCCCGGTGTTGAGTATATGCATTCCCAGGCCGGGCCATGACCACTGGCCGCCCTCGCCGCATCACAACGGCACCAGAGCCACCTGGCCCCTCGGGGGATCCTAGCTAGCCAGCTAAACATCTAGCCAGCCTTACAAGCAGCTAGGCAGCCAGCCGAGCAACAGCCGGTTCCAGGCAGCCGGCCAGCCGGCATTACAGCCAGCCAGCCAGCCAACCGGTACACCATTCAGCCAACCGGTACACCATCCAGCTAGCGAGCCAACCAGATTACCAGCCGGTCCCATCCAGCCCGCCAGCCAGCTTCAGGCCAGCCAGCCAACCAGCCAGCTATAAGGACCCCTGGCCGTCGGGTCGGTCGAGTCTTTCAGACCACAGACCGGCCGTCCAGCCCCACCGCGTCCAATTAGCTTCACTCAGAGTACCAGAGTGTGCTCTGAGCTACTGAGCCCCCCGCCACGACAGGCTTGGAACCGATGGGGAAAGTATTATCGTCGATAACTTATCAAATTCAGCCAGTTAGCATATTAAATATAGACGTCAGGATGATTTCTGACTGGCTGAAGCATTTAGAAGTCTCCACATAATTAAATACTCATACTTACTAGAGTTTTATAAATAGCCCAATATTTTTTGGGTTGCCCATGTACCAGTCAGAATCATTGCAATCAAACAAATCGAGCCTTGTTGATCATATAGTTTGTCTATGATTGTATATTCTCTTTGGTATTTTATCAATGAAGTGACGGTTGCAGTCAACAGTTTGAATCGTAGTTTTGAATTGGTTTGAAAATTTTTGCTTTAGAGCGTCTAATCGAGTACTTATTTTTTAAATGTAACTGAAACGTTTCGTTTGGGTGATTTCAGTGTAAATGAAATATTATTATTAATTAAAATGCTATAAAGATTTAAATAACATAATGTATTTCCAGGTAATACATAACTTTTATTTATACAATTAATACCTATTACGTGTTTTTTTTTTTGATTATGTACTCCGTACCCATATATTTTATAGATCGAAAATACTCCGGAACATGTAAAAAGAGCCCGGAGAGCTAAAAAAGCCCCCCCTGTGTCGCCTAAAGAAGAATGTCCACGTTTGATACTGGCTCCCTTCTCCAGACCGCCGCAAGTCGTTTTCGACAATGTTCTCATCGGCTCATCATGCGAAAAATATTTGGAAGTTTTCAATCCGTCCAAACAAGTTCAACAGGTACGTATAAATATTATAATTTATGCTTTAGTTTTAAACACTTTATCATTTATAAATCGCTCATTATGAAACCAGCCCAGGTAACAAATTAATCATTTAATCAAAATATGAAGCTTATAATGGTCCGAAAGTTAATTTTGAGCCCTACTAAGATGTTCCTTTATTATATGTATATAAATTTTCAATTAAGAGCTTTCTTATTTACTTATTTATAAATAAACTGATATGGACTTAAAGTTTATTCTCCTTCTTTAAAATTTGAATATTTTGGAAATGTTATTAAGTTATTCATTTTTTTTTCACAGATAACATTAAACAAAGCTTTACCTCCTGGATTGATTATCGAATTGCCTGGAGAATGGCTTGTTCTAGAACCAGAGACATGCTATTGTTTGAGCATGGTGTGGTCTCCGACACAACCTATAGCTCTACGGGAGACAATTAGGTTCACTAATGAGAACAGAGGCAGATATGATGTCATTGTTGTTTTGAAATCTGTAATGGTAAATAATGTTCATTAATCCTACTATCATACTTCCTACTAATATTATTAATGCGAAAGTTTGTTAGGATGTGTGTGTTTTTGTTGCTCTATCACGCACAAACTACTGAACCAATTGCAATGAAATTTGGTAAGTAGACAGCTGGCCAACTGCAATATCATGTAGGCATTTTTTTATCTCGATATTCCTACGGGATACGGACTTACGCGTGTGAAACCGCGCGGCGCAGCAAGTACTTACTATTGCTTGTTTTAAAAATTTACTCAAAAAGTTTTCGATCAAAATAAGTGTTCTTTGTTCTGCCTTTTTGCCTTTTTTTGGTAGAATAGATTTATAATTTTAATAAAAAAAACAAAATTCAAAGATGAATTTGTTAGACCATTTTTATATGTATAGGCAATCTTCTTATCATTAATAAAATCTAATGGTATACCTAAATGTTATCTATTATATGCATAATGTAAACTTCATTTATAAGTTGGTACCTGATTTAAAAATCTAAAAAATTCAAATTAAGAATAAATAACAAAAAAGGAAACTAATACTTTTTTCAATTTGCTTTATAGGCTATCAAAGCAAAGACTAAAGGTTTCAAGACCTCTCCAGGGAAGATAAAAAAGAAGTCATTGAAAAAATCTCCAGTAAATATCACAAAAAAGAAAGTAGCAGTAATCTATAATACCACTCAAATTAAGAAAACTATAAATGTTGTGCAGTCTACAAAATATAAAGTTTTAACTACCAGTAGTGAAACTTTTCTGGACCACAGACCTGCTTCACCTAAATGCCCCTTTGACTCGCCTAATAGTGTTGATATTGATTTTAACACATCAGAAATATTTTCAAATGTTCAAAATCGTACTGCCGAATCTTTTCTGCAAAAAACATATGACAAACCTGTGATGAATGACAAATTGGAAATACCCAAATCATACAATGTTTTGAAACCATCAAACAAACAAACCTTTGAGACGTCTGCCTCTGATATTTTTGACAACATCACATTCACTCCTCTGAAAAGTGCTGCAACAAAAAATGAAAAACTAAATAATGGACCTAAAATTGTATTGAGTATACCTTCCGAAAGTGACTATGATGACAGTTTAGACATTAAAGATGGGAATAAAGAGAATGAAACCCACTCAATCATTTGTATTACATCAACTCATTTGACCAATAATAGGTGGTTAACAGTAGATAGCCACACCAAATTGGGTAATACGGAAATTGAAACCCCTAAGATTGTAAGTAAAAAAATTCCAAACACATCTTCACCAAAAGAATTAAATAGTCCAAACTTTTCCATAAATACCGACTTTTCCCGTATAAGTGACTTGTCGTTCTTCCCGCCACGATTTTCAACGGAACGCAAGATGTTCCCGAAAATTAATAATGACACTCACGATATAATAGATGACCATCATATGAAACTAAGTTCCGATACTTATACAAAAGATTCGCCCAATACACCATTTGAATATCACGTGAACCAAATCGAATCAAGGCAGTGTTATCCTCTGAAGGAACAAAATCAACGAATGTGTAGACAAGCATTATTTAGAGAACAAGATATACGGGACTACAATGAACGAAATTTCGTTACTCGTGCAGAACATAATTCCTGGCAAAATGATTTGAGAATGGATATAAGATCGCCGCCTAGATCTATAACTCCACCTTTACAATCCATTCCCGAAGAAAGTGTTCAATTTTCAGACACGCATACGTTTGATAGAACAAATCAGCATATGGATACATTCTCTGTTAATCGTACTTATAATAAACATGAAAAAACAGTAAATAGGCAAACGGCTTGGTCAAAAAAGGCTGTTGTTAAATCGAAGATTTTACCATTAACGAGGGCTTCTGCTACGAAAATAAATTCCACCTTTGATGCGAATAAAAGTAACGCTACGAATGTTACTCTTAATTATATCCCAAATGTTTATTCACAATCACTAACTGTTGATCCTTTCTTATCAACTACGTATTTTTATGATGAATCTCTGATTCAAAAATTTGAAAGAGACTTCAAACGTTGGCTAAATTATATATTGACACCTCCCGATCTCGATAGTAATGTTGAACAGAAAATAGATGTAGGTAAGGCATGGATTGAAAATAGAAATAAAGAAATTCCAACAGCTCCGACTAGAGAAAAAGTTTGTAACGTTTATCACAATAGTCATCGACTCGAAAGTTTACGTAAATCCGCGAGAACTTTGCTTAAAACCCCAGAAATATCTCAAGTTCTTCTTAAATTGAACGCTCAGATAGACAAGAAACTGATTGCCATAAGAGACGATAGAAATTTACATTTAGATATTGGATTACAGAAGACCATTATGGAAATTATACTCTCGTATAATCCACTGTGGTTGCGTATAGGCTTAGAGGCAATATATGGCGTAATTTTACCTTTGAAATCAAACAGCGATATAGAGGGATTAACCTTGTTTATCATCCAGAGGATGTTTAAGAATCCCTTTTTAAAAAATAAACATTCAAAATCGACTGCACCAAACATGCTGCTGCCGGCATATATAGAGGCGATCAAGAAGTTTAGTTTGAAGAAATTTTTCATGCTGGTATTCTTTCTAGATCAAGCAAAACAAAAGAAGTTGATATCGCACGACCCTTGTTTATTTTGTAGAAATGCAATATGCAAGGAGAGTCGTCAAATAATAATCCGTTTCACGCGGGAACTTATAGCCGGAATTGGCGATATCACTAAACATTTACGACCACTGGGTTATGTGGTGGTTCACAAACAAACATACCTGGATGAGTACAAATATGGTGTGAACGACATAGCGATTGATTTAAGGGATGGAGTGAGGTTGACAAAAGTTTCTGAAATTATTCTAATGAGAGATAATCTACTCAGTCAGCTACGTGCTCCCGCTGTTTCGCGCTTGCAGAAAATACATAACGTTGAAGTTGCTCTCAAAGCATTAAGAGGTGCAAACTTTAAGATTGAAGGTGAAATTACTTCGACTGACATTGCAGATGGTCACAGGGAAAAAACATTATCTCTTCTGTGGCAATTAATTCACGTATTTCGTGCACCTTTATTCGAAAGAGCGGCCAACGTTATACAAATTTGGTGGAAGAAGAAATATGAAGTTATTGCTGAAAAGAAAAGAGTTGAAGAGGAAATACTCAGAAAGAGGATTATTGCTGCTGAAATTATTCAGTACTGGTGGCGACGTATACAGTATAAACGCATGTATGAAAAGCGATTGTATGAGGTTACTTGTGCTGTTATTACTTTACAGAAATTTTGCCGAATGTGGCTGTGCCGTAGCCGTTTGCGCAAGTATAAAACAAGTGTTCTAAAAATAGAAAGATGGTACACGGATTTGAAATTAATACGAGAAGCTAAAGAGATATTACGATCAAAGAGAGAAGAACGTAGACACAAGTGCGCTGTTCTTATTCAGGCATATGTCAGACGCTGGTACT
>NC_052116.1:3011613-3015280 GCF_012273895.1 Zerene cesonia | reverse complement strand
ATTGTCCCCACCGGGAATCGAACCCAGGATCCCTCGGTTCTACGCTCACGCGTTTACCACTGTACCAAGGAGGCGTCAAAATCCAAAATATAATTACTATACTAGGGAATAATTTTATTCTAATAAATCATTTATCGTGAATAACTATAGTCATAGAGCACTTCAAACAGTAAAGCTATATAAAGAACAACAAATTTTAAAAGTTATATAAATCAAGCATTAGCACCATTGCTTTGTAACGATTTTAACTCTCCTGAAACCATCACTTCCTCTCCCATGATTCGAGGATCACCATTTTCACCTCTTTTGTCATTCATATCTTTCAATTCTTCCCCATTCGCATAATAAACCTCACCCTGAAGCATAGCTTGAATTTCTTTCAAACTTTTACCCTTCGTTTCAGGCACAGTGAAATAGGCGAAAACAGAACCCACCAAAGCTATCGAGGCGTACAACCAAAACACACCGCAAAGACCCGATAGATCTTTGACCTTCTTGAATAGTTTCGTCACAAGAAACCCTAGTATTCCTCCGTAGATATTTAGAACTGTAATTGCAATGGCCTTTACATTCAAGGGGAAAGCTTCACCCTGGACGACTCCCATAATGGAGTTAAAGCCGAGAGTGGACATGACGTTGGAGAATAAAATGCAAAAGAACGTGACGAAGCTATATGGCCGGAGGGCGTCGTGGTCGACGGAAAGCACTTCCAGGCTCAAAAAGTAAAAACCAATGATAACTGAAGAGACACTGTAACCGAAGAAGGAGTATATGAGAAGCGGCCGGCGGCCCACACGATCCGCCAGGCACGATGACATCACACCTGTTGATGAATTGACTTATTTTATACATGGTTGATATGCTGAGGCCAAGACTAGATAAAATAACATACTTATGGACAGTTTCGCAACATCTTTTTATGTTTTATTTAACTGATCTGTCAGTTTCATGTGTGATTCGAGCACGCTTCGGTGTTGAATTGGGCGTGAATTAGTAGCATGCTAGTGTGTTTCGTTCGGCGAGTGGGAGATCCGGAGGCCCCCCCTAATTTGAATTCAGTATTTCTAATTTTAAAACAGTTTTATGTATGAAATATGTTAAAAGTTTGCCGATCCGTACATTTTTGCCCCTGGGTATTCAAACTATTTTCAGTTAAAACATCATCGAAATCGGTGCTTTGGTTGAGCCATGAAAACAAAACAGACAGACTTTCGGATTTACAATATTTATTAATCCTACTAATACTATAAATGTGAAAGTTTGTAAGGATGTGTGTGTGTTTATTGCTCTTTCACGCAAAAACTACTAAACCGATTGCAATGAAATTTGGTACGGCAGCTGAACAACTGGAATAACATATAGGCAACTTTTTAACCCGATATTCCTGCGGGATACGGACTTACGCGGGTGAACCCTCGGGACGCAGCAAGTATTAAGATAATTCTCACCAACGATAAATTTAACAGTCCCATATATTATCATCATCGTAGGTACGGCCATATTGATTTTGCTCTCCTTCATAATAACAGTCAGGTATTGCTGCACCGTTTGCGTTCCGGTCATTATTTGAGCAAATTTTAATCCTGAAAAAAAAAAAAGGATTTTTTAGACACACACACACAGTGAATTGTGACAAATTACGATTTAACAATTTATTTTATCCAACTAATCCAACTATCCAACTAATATTATAAATGTGAAAGTTTGTAAGGATGTGTGTGTGTTTGTTGCTCTTTCACATAAAGATTACAGAACCGATTGCAATGAAATTTGGTACGTAGATAGTTGGACAACTTGAATAACATAAAGCCTACTTTTATCCTGATATTCCTACGGGATACTGACTTACGCGAGTGAAACCGTGAGGCGCAGCTAGTAGTCCATAATCTATCTTCATTTGGTACAGGGATAGTTTGACACCCGAGAAAGGACATAGGATAGTTTTTATCCCGAAAACTGAACGGAAAGGGGAACTTTGCAGGTAACACCCCGGGTCTATCTTTCCTGCGACCACGCCAGCAAAGCCGCGGACGGAATGCTAATATAAAAATAAATAGTCTTCACAGAATTGTTATTCAGTTTACACACATCGTATTTTTTAGCAACTGAATAGTCATATTTGTACAATTATTTACAAAGCCCAGGTTTATTTAACGAATTTTTCAGCCATAGATGGCGCTTCCTTCGCTTGCGACTAGATGGCGTTGCAATAAAAGCCTTAGAAATATGAATGTTTGTTCTCTCACCAAAAACAATGATGATAGCTTTCCTGTATTGTCTTCCTCTAAAGAGTTCTATAGTTGAACTTGAGTTCCGCATCTCTCTTTGGACGTGAGATTTCATACTCTCTAATTCCTCTTCGAGACCCTGGAAATTAGAACATTAAGGCTCAATCAAAACATTTTCTTTAAAATAAAATAACTTTCCTTTATATAAATTATAGATCATTATTACCAATTTTCCCTTTGATAAATTACGTACGCTGAATATGTTATATAAAAATAAGTTGTGATAACACTATAACTAATTACGCGCTTTCTAAAACTAAAACTATCAAAATAATTAATGATTTAAAACTACTCCAACCTTCTTTACACATATATATTCTATACAATTTCATATGCATTCAATAAAAATGTTATGTCGTTAGAAACAGACCCATACACTTTATTTACAGATACATATACTAGCTGCACGCCCCGGCTCCGCTCAGGTAGTCATTTATCGTAATTAAAATAATACAAACCATCCTATCTTTTAAACTGGATCAAACTGCACATGGTGTGCAAATTAGATTAAAATTCGATGAGTAATTTAAGAGTCCATCGCGGACAAGCAATAAGATAACATCCTACTATCCTACTAAATATAATACTAATATTTACTTTTCAACTTATATATACTTATACTTAATATTATAAATGCGAAAGTTTGTAAGGATGTGTGTGTGTGTTTGTTGCTCTTTCACGCAAAAACTACTAAACCGATTGCAATGATATTTGGTACGTAGACAACTGGACAACTGGAACAACATATAGGCAACTTTTTATTCCGATATTCCTACGGGATACGGATTAACGCGGATAGACGCGAGGCGCAGCTAGTAATTCATATATATTAAGATGTACGCATATACAGATATTTCCAACTCACATCTTCCCTCCCACGCAGCCTCAACAACGCTTTCTTAGCGGCATCCTCTCTGCCCTCCTTCAAATAATAATACGGCGATTCCGGTATGCACAGACACGCCGTAAAATACAACAGAGGCATCACTAAAAGCGAGTAATTCATCACATCATACGTCGCATACGCCCCAATACACATCATGAGTAAACCACCAAAGTTGAACATAAAACGGGTACCGACGGAGAGGCGGCCTCGAATCTCTTTGTCAGCTATCTCGGCTATATATATCGTCACCACCTGGTGGGATAATTCGAAATGGTTTAGCCGGTGACTGCACTGCCTAGAAGTAATCTTAATAAAAATAAACTTTCACAGGTTCACCTATTTAAAGTTAATAATATAAACATAGAAAATAATAAATGGAAGTTATTCAAAAATACACTAAAGGTTAAAATTTATGGCTCATATACCTAGTCTTGCCATAAATATTGTAATAAAGAAAAAAGAAAATTGTTAACTGCAAATAACATTTATTACT
>NC_052116.1:3005049-3010613 GCF_012273895.1 Zerene cesonia | reverse complement strand
ATAAGCGACATCCACCTGCTGGTTTTCGTCCAGGCATGTACTAACATAGGTTACAAAATTTAAATGATTAGTTACAGTATACCGCTTGGATCTAAATCCATGCTGACAATCACTTAAGTAGGTACCAATCTGATTTTTGATACGATTATCTATTATCATCTCAAATAATTTTCCAAAGGTTGAAAGGACAGCAATTGGTCTATGATTTGTTATATCACAATTATTGCTATCTTTAGGTACGGGAGTGACACGAGAAATTTTCCATGTGGCGGGATAAACATTATTTTGCATAGAAAGATTATACAGATAATGAACCTCTTATAATGTTTCCAATTTCTTCATATTTGTCCCTATCGAAGAACTACACCAATTATTTTTTGACCAAAAGCAGTAATTAGATAAAAACATTGTCATTTCAGTGGCGCTAATAACTACAACAACGGGCCTAGTAACGGGATGGTTAACACCAATGATCTCACATATTCTAAATCGACGGACATCTATCGAAGTGAATGATGCAAGTATATACATTATTATTAACACGCTTTTATTAGATTCACCTGTTTGTTTCTATGTAACCGACTCCTTAAGTTTCGCTAAAACTTGTTTTTTTTTCGATTATTTTTATTTTTATCGAGGATTGATGACAATGTAATAATTTTACAGGCCTATCTTATTACCCTGATTAACAAGCGAGACAATTTAGTTAATTCTATCATTAAAGCGAGTTCTCGTGTTGTGTTTAGTTATGTGTATGAAATAGGGCTGAACGGTGAAGGTGACGGAAGAAATAAAAGCGAAAATTCAAGCCTTTATAAAACCACTAGCTGCGCTCCGCGGTTTCACCTGCATAAGTCCGTATCCCGTAGGAATATCGGGATAAAAAGTTGCATATATGTTATTCCAGTTCTCCAGCTGTCTACGTACCAAATTTCATTGCAATCGGTTCAGTAGTTTTTGCGTGAAAGAGCAACAAACACACACACATCCTTACAAACTTTCGCATTTATAATATTAAGTAGGATAGGATTAATAAAACGATTAATAATCCAAGCGGTATCGGATGCTGCTGCATGGATGTAAAGTGTTGTGGATAGCATATTATAATAATAAAAAAGTAATAATATTCCAATTTTTTTTACTCTTATATGAGAGAGTGATGTAACATAACTGTAACGTAAAATACATTACATGTAATGTAACATCATGTTCACAAGTCTCAATTTTGTATTTTGCGCACATTTACTATAAATATACCTAATTGAATCTCCAGTCATCAAGCATCAAACAACTCCCTTAATTGTTTAAAAAGATATTAATAAAGCAAAGCCATATGCGGAAACAATTCAATTTAATTACATTTCATATATAATGTCTAATTAGGACAAGCGCTGAATCTCACAATCTATAATTTCAGACTGAAATGTCGTGGATTTTATATATTACTACACCTGGATATATCTTTGGAAGTTTGTTGACACTTTTTGTTTGCGATCGCTATGGCAGACGACCGACTTTGTTACTTAGTGCTGTATTTTATTTCATTGGGATGGTAAGCAAAGATGATTGCATGATAATAAAATAAAATTATAAGTGTAAAGTGTTGATACAGGTAATATATAGAAACTCCTCAAATCATTACATTTTTTTTGGGCAAAAGAGGACGGATATAATAATACACGACGCTACTCTGTACTAGTATATATTGACTTTTAACATATAGGTGCCTAAATCTTGAACATGTAATCAAGGCCTTTTTACATACTTATGAAATACGATATTTAACTACCACTAGTTTGGAATGTAATCGAAAAAAAATGCCTGAGATAGTCTTTGTCTTGGTCTAATACTATTCTGATAAAAAGTTCATTTAATTCACAACCTCACATTTGACTGATAAATACCTAGATTGCATAGTTTTATACCATAAAGATATTCATTAATTATATCACGTAGATATATTAATTAATTAATTCCAAAAATGAGAAGCATAAAGAAAGCTCGCTCTGAACGAAACGTAAGAGGATTATCTTTTCAGATATTTTCTGCAGTAGCGAACGCAGCTTGGATGCTGTGTGTTTCGCAGTTTCTTTGGGGCATCGGTACGGGTATTGTATTAATTGTATGTGATTTTTATACTTAATAAGATTTCTTCAGTGGTATATTTTAAATGGAAAATAATTAAAAATAAATTGAAAAAGATCTGTTTGTGGGTCTTTTGTTGTTATTTAATTTCCAAATCGTTACATATCAAAAGGACGACATAGTTACATTTAAAAGTTCAAGATGAATCTCCCAAATACACTCTCTGGACAATTTCCTTTTATATCATAATAATTAGTTTTAATGCTAGAAGCTAAGTGGCAAATTATTAACACGTTCTCATGCTAAATAAACAATTATTTGTTTTATTTTTATGTAACGTTTTGATGAATTGGGATACTGAATCCAATGATATTATAGGTAAAAAGTTACGTAGTTGTTCACCTTTGTACTAATAATATAATTGTTGCTGCTCACTGGTAACTTTTTAATTTTTTTAACTCGTATATGATTCGAAATTTGAATTTCAAATACACTACACATTCTTTTCTGTATGTAACGTTAAATGATATTTATGAACATTGCATTTGTTCTCAGGTAGTAACAGTGTATTTAGCAGAAATAGCTGAACAAGATATCCGTGGTAGGCTTTGCGTAGTGTCTAGCTTCATGACCGACGTTGGGATTCTCTTTATCGTCGGTGTTGGGGCTTTGGTGTCATACAGAGCCTTTAATTATTGGCTCCCACTTATGCCAGTATTATTCTTCGCAGCTTGCTATTCTATCCCTGAATCTCCGTATTATCTTATTAAGAAAGGTAATATTGATCAAGCGAGAGATGCATTGCTGAGATTGCGTGGTGACTGTCCTACTGCAGTGAGTAAGATATACTAAATATAATTGTTTAAATAACGAAATTGCTGGCAAAATTAATTAAATCCCACCACGTCGTACGATCCACGGTCGTAGTTTAGAGAATTTTTGGATTACATAATCGCAGAAGTAAATTTTTATTGAGCAACATTTGTAAACAAACAAAAATTATGGGTACATATAAAAATCAAAACAATCAATAAAAACTTTCGCTTAAGGTCGTTTCCGCGACTGTTTTTTATCTATTGGAGTGTATAGTATGTCGTGTTATAAAATAGCACATTACCTAAAAAATTGCTTGAAATTTTTATTCTTTATAGGGATCAGAGCTTGAAAGGATGATATCTGAAGTTAAAGAGGAAATGCAAAATTCAACGTCGTTTTTCGATCTCTTCAGAAGAATCATTTACGTTAAAGCCATTGTAATTGTTTTTGGTAAGACATTGCACATTTTTATAATAATATAATGAATATATGTAAACATACAAAAAAATATTCGTTCAGCGGCATATATGATCGGCCATATGCTTCTTCAGCTTGCTGTTGAGCTATGTCGATAACTTTCGTTCTTTGGCTAATTGCTTCGTTTCGGACTTGGTCCCTCAAAGAAATACCGAGCATAGCTCTAACATAACTCGCTGAGCGAACAAGCAAGCGGTTGATAAAATTAAACTGAGATATTAATTAGGTTTTTCCCACTGGTTTAACACGTGCCTTCGCTAGTTGTTCAACATACTTTTAAATCTTGTAATTTACCTCATTAAGGGTTGATTAAAGCACTTTATTTGATCTCTTGGTCAGTATCTATTTTCATCACAATCCGTAAACGTAAAAGACAAACAGACTTAAATTTTTATATGTTGACTTCCGTTTGATCATTCGATAGGACGGAAGATGGACTCAGAAACGCAAACAAAATAGTCCATAGTATTTTGTTTGGTTTTATAATTGAATTTAAAGGATGATTAGTTTAAATAGATACCTTAACACAAAAATTCGGCAAAGATAAGTGTGGATTAGCTGGTCATTATAGTCAACAAAGTGATCTTTCTACAATGGTGTTGTCAAACGTCATATTTTTAAATGATTTTCAGGTTTCAAATTACTTCAGCACATATCAGGGATGATTTCATATCAGAAATTTTACTTTCGTATACTTAAGGAGAGTGACTTAGTCATTTCATTTAATACGTTGATACTTATAGCTCTCGGAGTTCAGACTGTTGCGGGTAAGTAAGTGTATTTGCATCTTCTTATTTTGTTATTAAATATTGCAAACGCAAATGCAACGAACCAAAATTTTCTCATAAATAGCTTTTGAAAGCACCACTAGTACGAAGGTCAGTGTCTGTATTATTTTGTACTACTGTTTCTGTTTTGAAATAAATAAATAAATTCTTAATTCTTCTTCTCCATGTTAATTGGGCTTTACCGAATAGAGGGACTGCGCCAATGTCCAATGTAAGTGGGAAACTCAGAATAATCATATAATTGATGAAACTAGATACTTATTTACCGGTCAAACATCTGTTAAAGCAGTTATGATTAAATTTTTTTTAAACTTGCCTGCGATTAACCACCATGCTTTTTATTACAGCTATCCTTGCAACACTTCTAGTAGATACGTTGGGTCGGCGACGTTTGCTGATTTTCTCGTTCATTGGTGCAAGTATGTCCCTTGCTACGGCTGCGCCATATTTCTATCTTCGAAGCGCCGTCCCTGCCGAACAATTTCTGAAATCCTGCGCTAATGTGCCATTAATTGCGGTTCTTTTATTCATCTTCATGTCTTTCGCCGGTTTAAATTCGGTTATAAGATTGTTAGAGGTCGAAATGTTCCCTATAAATGTAAGAATTATGGGTATTGTCGCGGTACATGTATTTGGATCAATTGGTTTACCTATCAACAAATTGTATTACACTGTAGAAGACGCGATTGGAGTAGCTGGAGTGATGGGTATATATGCTTTGATAGCTTTAATAGGCGCAGTTTTTACATATTTTCTGCTCCCCGAAACTAAGGGTAAGAGTTTGAGCGAAATTCAACACGCGCTTCAAGGGAAAAGGGGCAAAAATGTCCAGGAAATGACGAATATAGAAGGAAATTTACACAGATTTTAAGTTCTTACTTTAAATTTGATTATAAAAATAGACCTCTTTTGTTATTGTATTTAAAAATATATACAGTGAAATTAATTTTATTATTTTTTCTAAATAAATCCCTATAATACATATATTTTTTATATTAGAAGAAGAGACTTGGTTGGCTTATGACATTATGAACCATTGAATAACTCATCATTCACGATTATACTGAAACTTACTATTCCTTGGAAATTTTTAAATGTTACTATCGTAACTAATTATCTATGACATAAAATTCTCTGTTTCGTGTATATGGCATGGGCTGTTATTTGATGTTATATAAGATAAATAACACTACCACGTTTGTGGTCTATTTGAAGACAGAAAATTAAAATGTTGTTTCAAACATATAATGGTTTGTCTTTAAAACTAATTTCCAATAAATGGTTTCTTGAAAACGTACAGCAAAGCTTGCAATTTCCGTTCGTTTTAGACTTTTAGTGAAATAACGAGAAGCGGAATACGATGCTTGTCTCAGTGCTATTTGTAAATAATATTTACGA
>NC_052116.1:3001176-3004049 GCF_012273895.1 Zerene cesonia | reverse complement strand
ATACTGCTCCTTAAAACTCATACGCCTCAACAGTTCAGCGTAAATTAGACGAATTTTGACGAAAGACAAAAAAAAAAATTAAAAAACAAATTTGTGTAAATAACCATAAAAAAAAACTAAATAAAATAAGTAATATCGTCGATTTTAAGTGAAGATGTATGAATGTTTTTATGATATAAAATATCAACATTTCAAAAGAACACTTCCTCTATGGAGATAAAGTAATCTATGTGTGGCAGTTATTAGTGTTGTTTGATATGATTTTATTTTATCACGAACTCTACCAAAAAATGCTTATTTTTGTTAGATTTGTGAATGCGTCCTTTAGTTCAATAGCAATAAAAGGAAAAGCAATTATTCTGCTTGCAGTTGTTTTAGGATAAGAACAATAAAGTTAACATGATCTCAGGATTTATAATTCTTAACAAATGTGAACATTTAAATAAATGTTTTATTGATTGTTATACGTATAATATTTAAATGTGTATGACATTTTCTTATACTCTATATCTTCTCGAATATAAAACATGAGGCTTAAATATTGATTCTCAAAAATCGTTCATAGTATATGTAAGTTAAACATATATAACGGCTTAGCTTTTTATTACATTTTATATTTCTCCGTACCTACTTGGTAATATCAAGTACTTCTGCATGTCCTAAGTTAAAACGTTACTGAAGTGCCAATGATATAAGGGACCATCGTCTTTCTATGTACCAAAGACAAGATCCTGCCTTTTTTTATAGTAGGGAAATATTGCATAGATACCTACGACCCCCGGGGAAGAGGTTGTGGGTTATGTCGGATTCCTACCGTCTAAAACCCCACTGTGTTCCTTCGAGCTACATAAGTGAAAGGGCCACGGGTGCTTGTTAGAATTCGTCCGTGACTTATATTATTTAGTAATTAAAATCATTTGATTATAGCATTGCAATAAAACGATAATACATAACATACAAGAATAGTATGTAATGTAAATTTCTCTATCTCTTTGTTTAGGATAAGTGCTTTTTTGTTTATTTTGTTAACTACTAAAGTTTTAAACAATTGTATTTTCACCGAATTAAATATGAAGAAATAACATAATGTTAATTTGTACCAAAATAATTAAATAATATTTTAAATTATATGTTTGTTTTATTTTAATATCTATATCTTTGTTTATTTAGATCATTTTGGATACAGTTGTGTTAATTAGCTACATATAGCTTTCTAAATTAAATATGACGATGAGGATCGTAAATTCAATCCTTAAATAAAATTGCGTTTTAGCTATGTTACTTTAACACAGCGTTAATTAATTCATCAAAAATACTTTTAAATATTTCATTGATTTTTTCTGAAGTCGTTAAATAACCAATGTGCACTATAAGCGAAATTTAAAGTGCCTCTTTTAAAAATTGTCCGCTAACTATAGCGTTAATTTTCACATGTGAACATCATTAAAAAATTATTATATTCTACAATGAGGGAAATAAGGCTGTAGTATATTTTAGAATAAGTAACAATATCATACAATTTCACGAGGACCGTTCTTATGGTAAATCGCGCTCTGGATTAGGGTACCATTTTTTTAATAAAAAAAATGTATGGACGAAGTTGTGGGAGTCGATATTAAATAAGAAGCTTATAAGGTATTAATTCCTATGTTTTTCCTGTTAGGTTTTCGTTTAGGCAGATGTGGAAACCTGTTTTAGAATGAAATACGTCCAAGTCCATTTCATATACCTACTGATTCTTAAAGGTGGACCACGCATCTTGGTACAGTTTTGATCCTCTGCGTTATTTAAAACAAAAAATTTATACCAAATGAGTAAAAATACACAGTGTTTATATAATTTTCTAAGTGCATATATAAGTCATAAACCATTCCAGTGAAAAGAAATAACGATTGTTTAAACGAGTATTTCTTTGCCACTTGACAAAATGAAACTGTATGTAAGTATAACGGATTTTAGTCACGATATGAGGATAATATAAATGTTATTAAGATGATGCCGATTTTCTTAAAATGGATAATCCACAAGGAAAGTTCCTAATATAAGAAATGAGGATCGTTGACTTCTAATAAATACATGTTCATTATTAATTTATTATTATTTGTGAACATACAATTTTAGATGCTTTTTAATTTAGATTTTTGTCATAATATATATCTAAAAGAGTTGAATTTCAAAAATTTCTTCTGAGACTTAAATTCATTTATCCATTTCGGATATTAATTTCTTTATATCCTTAATTTATGACCAAGCGGTTTCGCGTAATTTCTTAAACAATCAGTCGTAAGTTAATTTAATCTGTTAATTTCTAATTACACTTATGTGCAAGCTACAGATGTACTGGTAGTATGTCTGTTTGTGTCATTATACCTCCCAAACAGATTTTCCGATTTGGATACGAATTTGCCGAAATATTTCTTGATTATGTTTGTTAAAAATAGAACCAACCGTCTCTATATTCGGTTGTTAATGTTTCTGCTAATAAAGAATTCGGCTCAAAAAATATAAGAGCTGAAAATTATGCATTTAGTTTTATAGAGTATATGGTTAAGTAGAGTATTTTTTCTTCACTTCTTGAATCGAAACAAGGGGCTCATGGTATCTACTACTATGAGTGGAATGAATTCAGTGGCAGGGAAATCATTAATCGTTATCACACAGAAACATTACAATCACACATCAGCCAGAATATCGCTACAACACAGTAAACGATCTAACCTCCGACCTTTACTAGACTGAATAAACAGAAAAGAAAAATAAAAAAAGGTTGATTCGTTTCGAAGGAATTTGATATACCTACATTGAGTAGAGATTAGATCACACATCATATCTATATATATATATATATATATATATATATATATATATATATA
>NC_052116.1:2998389-3000176 GCF_012273895.1 Zerene cesonia | reverse complement strand
AACACAGGCACTTTTTATACCGATATTCCTACGGGATACGGACTTACGCGGTTTCAACCGCGGGTCACAGCTAGTATCCTTTAATTGTGTTCCCAAGCAATTACCGTCGTCGAAAATATGCCAATGATTGAATACGTCGCTGTGTTTATTTTACCGCTTATACAATGGGTAGTATCCAAAATACTCTTTGGCTTAATACCCGCTGTTGAATTCTACAATCGCACTGTTCGACATAAAGTCAATTACCGTCCGCATCACCTCGGCAAGTGGCTTTTAATTACCGTGCGCTTTTCTAGGCATTCGTGCTCTAAATTGTAGAACAGCATGCCATCTTCGGTATTTGCTTGTGTCGTAGACATACGGGCACCGTCAAACGAAGAGCCAAGACATCCCTTGAACAACCGGCAAAACAATAGCAATCTTACTAACGTTGCCATTGCTTATGAGCAACGGTGATTACCCAATATTAAAGTGCATCGCGTTTTGTTTCGCGTGGAAATTTTGCATAGATATGCGCGGCCCTCAGGGTAGGAGACCGTGGGTATTGCTGATAGTGGCAATAAAATAAGATAAAAAACAACTAAAGCCATATATCATATGTGACACAAAATATTCGAATAAATCAAGGTCTCATCTTTATTTCATCTCAAACATACAAAGAATATTCAAAAAATGTATGTTCAATTTTATTTAGCCTTGAATATTTGTCTGATTGTCCCTTCGTTACGCTTTAACCACTAAACAGAATTTGCGAGAAATTTGGTACCAAGATAGCTTGAGACCTGAGAAAGGATATAGGATTTATCCTGGAAATCGCACGAGAAGAGGTACTGCAGGTTTTTCTTTGGCTAAGCGGTATAGTACTATATTATTTTATAGTTATGTGACATAGAATGCGTATGCATTACAGTTGAATCACACATATTTGTGCTTTTTGTAAATATATCTGATTGTTATTTTATAAAAAACCAAAAAAAGAGTAAATCAATAAAGTGATATCTCGAGAGTTAAAACTTCAAAAATTTAAGGCATTCCATAATACCTATAAATGTTTGCAACAATTCCGCTCTTTAGTAGCATTTGATCCCAACAAAGCTTGATCAATAATTACGAAGAGCTTGAGGCAATATCAGCGTCGTGTGTGAATGGTCTACAACTCTGAACCCCCTCAATTTAGAGCTTAGCAAACTTTGCCCTATCGAGATTTATCTCTACGACATGAAATTATATGCAAGCAGTGAAAATAGATAATGTGCAAAGAGATTTAAACCATACTGTTTATTTATGCGTTCATATTCATCCGTATATTGTAATCTAATCAACTATTGCTCTAAACTATAATACAAGTTCAATTCTATTTACTAACTGTTGCCCGCGGCTCCGCCCGCGTGGTCAATTTATATAAACATGCTATGCTAACAGGCTTTAATCAGACGACTTTCACTATTTTAGTAACACATATCTTAATATATAAAATTCTCGTGTCACAGATTTCGTTGCCATACTCCTCCGAAACGGCTTCACCGATTTTGATGTAATTTTTTGTGCTTATCCGGTATCTATGAGAATCGGCCAACATCTATTTTTCATACCCCTAAATGATAAGAGTAAGGCAGAACAGCGTTTGCCGGGAAATTTACAGGTAGTAACCTGTAAATTTCCTACATGTTATTTATGCTCAAACAAAATAAAGTTCCAATTTTAAAAGGATCGTAAATATTATTTACAAATAGCACTGAGACAAGCATCGTATTCCGCTTCTCGTTATTTCACTAAAAGTCTAAAAC
>NC_052116.1:2973661-2997389 GCF_012273895.1 Zerene cesonia | reverse complement strand
AAATATAATTTTGCCTTGGAATAAAAATGTCTTAAGATTTTCACAAATTTAAAAGATTAAATTCTTTACGAAGTGCACAGGTTACTTGCGTTTTTATTAGCTGGGGAACTCTAAAAACGTTGGTTGGACTAATGTAGCTAACAGCCGGTCGTCTTAATCCGGGATCTTGCGGCGGCTTGGTAAACACTAATCTTCGCCAACGTTGCTTCTACCAAAGATTATTATTGCAACCCTTTGCTTGTGTTAAATCTTCTAGGTATACTACACATGAAATGAAATGAAATAATGCGCTGAAGAGTCGTGTAGACCTTCCTGAATAAATGGACTATCCAACACAAAAACCAAATTTCAATTAGAAGAGGCCTCCTGACATTTGCTATTTCATTCAAGCTATCGATTCATCGGACAAATCTTTGTCTAGTTTATATAAGAAAGTGTGGAAAATTAGATTAGATATTATTGCCCTAAAAAGGTCAACTTAGATTCTTTCTTGGGATATTATTTAAAAAAAATCTGCGGCGAATAATATGTCATTAACTCTGCTAGATACCTATAACTATATATTACAAATCCATTACGCGAAGTCGTCCACGGGTAAATAATGAATGGAATAGTTAATTAATAGAAGCTCTAATGATCACTACGGTGAATTGGTCATACATATTTCATGAATGTTGACAGAATGTACAATAATAATAACTAATTCATGTAACCGTGGTTCCTTGACATAATAATCTCTTATGTAAAATTAAAGGCCTTCAGTGAGGATCAAAGTAAAACTTAACAGTGCCTAGCTTTGAGTTCCTTGTAAATTAATTGACGAAACGTCTTTTAATAATTGACTATTGTTAAATCTGTAGTATGTATTTTGCATTTTACAAAGGAATTGTTTCATAAAAAGTAAGGTTATGCAAAAGTTGTTACGAACTTTCATAAGTGTTTGGTTTTTTCTTATTGATTAACATAGATCATTTTTTTTCATCACTAAACAATAAACATTTGTATAAATCTTCTAGCATTTATTATGTACATCATTCCAGAGTTTTCTATTTACTTTTTCTAATTATGGCAAATTGCAGTAAAGAAAAGACTAATACTAAGCATTAAAGATACTTAAACTCTTTTCCGTTAATCTTTTTGGATTTTACGTTACTTTATTAGTTGATCTTATAAAATGTATGTAGAATCTAAGAACTGTTCATTGTTTATTCTATGCATAGTAGTGTAGTCAGAAGACTCAATGCAGTTTAGTTATAACAAAATGCACAATTTTGGGTACACAGATATCATTTTGTTATATCTAAAACTTAATCTATGACCAGAAAGAAACGGGGACTCTTTCCTGAGTTATTTCCCGAAGCACTCGTTTGGAATAAATAAACATCGCTCTGATACAGACGAGACGTAATTCCCTTATCGAGGCCACCGCTAATCGATATCTTGATTAAATGCTACTATTTGCACAGTGAAATATATGGATTCCTTGACAATTCCCTCATTGAATATGTGGAGGCGTACGGATTAATGGTCTTTAAGTGTGGGCGATAAGAATCATAAAGGTATAAGTCGGCTATTGGACAAATCCTTGATAACAATTGACCCGTGCTCTATGACAATTTGTTGCCTACGTAATATTACAGTCTAATAATACATACAATCGATCAACGAACACTTTATTACAGGTCTATCGTGTGGGAGAAAAAGCAGAGACACAGAAACAGCGAGCCCGAGTTACACACGCAATGTTGTTGACAAGTCGGGATATTATTAAGGGGCTGCCCCGCGCATACTTCAATGTTTGTAAATATCTTATTATTATATATTACTAAAAGTTATACTTAATTATGTTATACAATGGTCTTCAAAAAGAATTAAAAGCGTTGTTTTTTTGATTTTCTATATTGGTCTATCGATAGTTTAAAGTAATTCACAGAATATCCTCTAAATTCATTGTCTCTAATCTGATGTATATTTTATAGCAATTGCTTTATGACGATCATTTCATTTTGTATTTGACTCTATGAGTGCATAATGAGATACGGATAAAATTTCATGAGATATTGTTTTCGAAAATGTTGTAAAAGTAGGGTATTAGGTATTTATCACGCTACTGTAGTATACTTATACGCTCTTACAAGTTATTTAACACTATATACGGTTAGAGAGGCTAGAATTTTTAGAAACGGTCTAATTATAACCACAAATATTTATATACCTTATTTCGTTTAGAAAAATATGTATTAAAAGCATCATGAACATCATCATCATCAGCCTATATACGTTCCCACTGCTGCGACACAGGCCTCCTATGAGGCTTCAGGCCATAATCCACCACACTGGCCAAGTGCGGGTTGGTAGATGTCACATGTCGTTAAACTTTTAATTCTTGGACATGCCGGTTTCCTCACGATGTAATCCTTCCCCGTTTTGAGCATGGTGATGTTACACATGCGCAGATAATTTGAAAAATCAATTTATTTCCTGCACGCATTTTTCTTTTAATCATATAAAAGTATATTATGTTTTACGAACTTTTAGTCATTTGACTTTCATGAGCACCGTCCAGAACTCTCACTTCGAGACTACTACAAGATCTCACTACGACCGTGCCAATATGATTCTATGTCCTAGAGTGACATGAGGAAAAACCTTAAGGAAAATATATTACTCGCTTTTAATTAATAAGCTAAACAATTTAACCCCACAATCCCTATTTGTACGTATAGATTTAAGTATAGTCGCTATTTAAAAGGGATTTTATCGAGTATTAAGGGTATATTACAATAGCGAAGTTGCAAAAACATGAACGCAAATGTCTTTTCAACTGTGCCAGTTCGGTGCTTTAGCTATAACATTCCGAGGTTTGTCGAATCTACCGGAGAAAATGATAGCTATTTAAAGTCGCTCGGAAAATACCCATTGGAGATAAGCGGTAATTGCTGACGATTATTGGGGAATGGGGCAAAATTTTCTAGAGCATTCTAAATTTTAATGGACCATAATGTGTAAGGGTGTTTATTGATTCTTTTATTATGCTTGTAGTGTTAGTTTATGTTATGTAAACTTTGAAATTTTTACTTTTGACCTTGAATTCTTGTAATGTTGAAGTGTAGATATATTTTATTTCTGGTTTTGAAAATATATACACATAATATGTAGGTGCTTAATTATTGTCTAGGAGTTCATAATGATCCAAGTTATAAAGTTTGAATTGAAACGATTTTCCAATAACTCATTTATTTATACATACATTCATTAACAATATAAGCGTAAAATCATAACAATATAACAAATTATTCATACTCTTCACCAAACACGTAACTTAAGTAAGGAATTCCGTTATTTGTCAACTTTTGACATACAATTAAGTAAGTGTCACAGACCATAATTAGGTTATATTAATTGTGTTCCACAGCCTTAACTAATTGTAGCCGTGTCACCATGGTCGTTACTCACGGAACGACTAAGAAGGAAATCGAAAAAAATTATTTGCAAGCAAAAATAGACGACGCATACAAAAGACCGAATTGCGACTTAAAGAATTAAGTTAAATGCGCTTGTAGCTGATGATGCATAAAGTAAGTAAATTCTTTAATTTTCTTTTTACAAATCAGTTTCGTTTTGACAAAATAATAAATACCTTTTGATTGTGGGGTTGCAGATCTGTAGAAATGATACACAATCGAACGACGCTGTTAATGTAAACTTAACAGGTCATTGATTGTATTTAAACCAGATTTCGCTACCGCCACTGAAAAATTATTAATGGCTGTTTTGACGAACATTTGTCGTGATCAGAAAATGTTATCGATAGATGCTAGTTTAGTGATTTGTAGTATATTCGTCTAACTAAACATGGTTATGAGTCATAATTAAATGAACATTTTTTGATGAGTCACTAAGACGCGATTATCACCAAACTTTATATGTGGGAGTCGAGCATGCTTCGGCACGAATTGGGCCAGCTCGCACCGGGAAACCCACAGAAAACCGGCGTGAAAGAATAGCTTGCTATTGTGTTTCGTACGGTGAGTGGGGGAGCCGGAGGCCTATTTCCTTCTCCTAGCCCTTCCCAGTCCATTCCTTTTTCCATTCATCAATCCTTTCCTCATTCTTTATCCCTTAAATGCGGACAGCGCATTCTCAGAGGTCTGAGCTTCTGCGAATGTTCATGGGCGGTGGTGATCGCTTACCATCAGGCAAACCACCAGCTCAGTTGCTATGACATAAAAAAAAACTGTACTAGATAATTGGAATTCTCTATAATTCTGTACTACATATTTATTTAAACATTTTATTGTGCTGCCACTATAAAAAACAATAAATCAAAACGTATACCTAGATCAAAGAATGTATTGCACATATTATAGTCATGTTATATTTAATTAAAATGAATAACAAAATGTTTTCAGTGATTTTATTGCGAAAAATATTTACGACTCATGTCAATAATATACGTATAAAGTTTTACATTTATACCGATTAAACGAAAAGCGTTGTTTACTTTGATTCTTTGTTTATTAAATCACTCAATCGCTCGTTTCATATTACAAACACAAAAGTTTGTTGAACTCAGATATATAAAAGCTATTATATTTTTCTTTGTTAGTAATTTGTGAAATAAATTAGACAAGGAAAATGAAGTATAGACCAGAAAATAGACAAAATATGGACACTACAAGTCTTTCGAGTTAGTTTCGAT
This sequence comes from Zerene cesonia, assembly GCF_012273895.1. Classification (NCBI taxonomy): domain Eukaryota; kingdom Metazoa; phylum Arthropoda; class Insecta; order Lepidoptera; family Pieridae; genus Zerene; species Zerene cesonia. Next base: position 2,992,687 of record NC_052116.1, on the reverse strand, counting down.
ATATTACAAATTAATTCAATCAAAATAATGTTGATATGTAGAAGAAATTATTAAATAAAACCCTTATTTTACTACGATTCTATAACTTCCAATTAAGTTAGTGAAGTTGACACCAAGTTAAATCTATCTCCAAGAATCGAGCCATTGTTTCAATTGATTTTCAATTACCAACGATCCTAGAGCCGACTGGCTTTCTAATTACGAACGTAGGTCGGATCTAGACAGGCTGAAATTAATTGAAGGTTTTATCTGGGTTTCGTGATTGTACATTTTGTATTCTCAGTTAAGGAGTTGAGTGTTGGCGCTCCATTGAGAGATTGTTTGAGATGTTAAATTGAATTCAAATACCCCGCTCGATTGAATTCAAAGTGCATTAGACAATAGAACGTTATAACTAGGTATGAAGTCGCATCTTTTGTGCGCTGTGGTAATTCTTTGGAGGTGTATGTGACGATTATAGAATATTAATAAAAAAGTGGCTATTACAAACTTATTTTAATCAACGATCTAAGAAACCACCGACGTCCTGAATACATAGCTTAGGTATATTTTATTTAGAAAATTTAATCTGATTGATTATATTTGTATAATAATATTCCATTGTCCTTGTATTTCACGATCGCGGCAACATTGTATAAAAACTCCTATTCATCCTTTGTGTGAATACACAATGAAGAATCTTTTGTTGGGAGGTATGATAATTAAATACAAATTATCCACGGTCTTGTTGCTTGCCCACTATTTGTCTTTTGTGAAATTTATTAAGATTTATTATGAGTGATGAATGTATACATACAAATTGTAATTTATTACTTTTCTTTCTCCTAACTTTATACTCTGTATATAATAGAATTTATTGAAATATAAAAATTAAAAAACTTTCTGGTGTCTGGAATTTTGGTGAGGTCTCCAGGCGTATATGAAAACGCATTTATAAAGCATCGATATAAATAATGATTTTCTTGCAGTTACATATTATAATTAAGTTAAAAAAATATAATAAATATGAATTGCCATTTGATATAGATTAGTAACGAGATATTATGAACTGTAATTAAAATATCATATGTAATTCATGATTAGGAGCTAATGAGATTAATGGCAACGTATAAATTGTTGAAGGTTAATTCTAAAAGCATATTGTACAGAGAGTAATTAATAACATATGTTGCCAGTAGCGACTGCAATGATTTGTTACATATCATGTATTTTATATTTTATGAATATTTTAAACATCCTTTGATTCAAGGTATTCCTAAAATAAAACATTTCAGCAATTTACTTCTCGTCATTTGCCTAAAATAGTTTTAAAATCGAAAGTAAAATCAGTCGCATGAATTTTTATAAAAAAATAGGACAATAGTTGTACGATTACACGTTTAAGTTTTGGTAATGGATTAATAAACACAATAACACTAAAATTGAGAGAAGTACGCAAGTGAAACAAATGTAAGTTATTATCCTTTTTGTTATTATTATTATTATTCTATTAAATGTGGATATAGATGTTTTAATTATAATAAGTACTGAATTTATACTTTTCCGTGAACCAGCATCTTGCAAAAAATGCGAATAAGTACGTTTGCTTCTACCCGTCTGCGATGTAGAAAATTATTTAATGCGCAATTTTAACAACGTACTATCAAATATTTCACAGTTTTGACAGGTCAACGGCCATATTTAAAAAAATGCAGCAAGGAAGTTTCAGTGTTGTTTTCGCGCTCAAACGTAAATCATAGAGGGTGTTAATATTTTATCAGTGTCGGTGGACGTCAAATGCGCTGTAAATTATACGCTCGTGTGAAAGCGGCCTTATGTTTTATGGGTGCATGCTTGCTCTGTGGTCGCTCCTGCTTTGGCTTTAGTTCACACATAACGCTCGACTGCACCATTGCTCGACAGAATTGGTTTTACATCTACTGCATAAACATAGGCTATGATTGTTTTAATATGCTATGGATATATAATTACAAAACAAAAAATGTTTGAGCGATGATTGTCCACTAAACTGTGGGCATTACGTAAGAAAATTGGGTATAATAATACAATTATTATGTTTAATAATTGTATTATTATTTTGTTGCAGCTAATAAAAGCTTGTTAAAAAATAAGCAAAAGTATACTAATTTACAGATAACAGACAGAAAACACAAGAATAAGAAAGGACAGAATATTCCTTTAAAAAGGCTTACTTTTATCAAATAATAGTTATTGTAGCTTTTTCTGTTAACCAAAGTTGTTATAAAATTAATATATATTTTAGTACTTAATAATATAGGCAGGCTTACATAAAATAAAACGCCCATGTAACTGGCTTTAGCCTCTTAAAACTTTAAAGGCTTTTACGACTGAAACGTAGTAAAACCAGAGCAAAACTAAAAAAGTGACGCTCGCACGCCGCATTCCTTTGGCTGCGAATCTCGTGGGCCCTGGTTTTTTGCCAGAATTCAAAATGCCTTCGCGGAAATGTGGTTCGTATGTTCTTAACGAAAATTTCGTTGAATATTCATGTGAAATTAGTTATAGAACCTTTTAATTATATAAAAACTTTATAAATAAGTATTTCATCTTATTGTACACCTACGCAATATTACCGTGAAAATCAATTTGTGAAAAGATGGTTATTTTGATGTGTTTTATAAATAATAATAATAACAACAGGTAATAATAATATCAAGCCTCAAGAATGATATCAATATGCCTATATATTCCAATTTAGCTACAATACATTAGTATTGTAGCTAAATTAAGGTACCTATTAACCTATAACATAACTTTATTCTAACATGATTTTACAGTAATTTGTCAAAACCTCCACAGAGCAGTTAGTTAATTAGTTTTCAATTAAAAGCAGAAAGCTGAAAAATTTATCAACATATAAACATGTCCCCAGTTATTGAAAAATCAAGTGTCCGTTCCACCTCATTCCCCTCCTCAGGGTGCTTTATCATCATGGTCAATACGTCAATTAATTCAATAATGGCGCAAACAGGAATTTAACGCAGAGCTGGGTAGCACTGAGATTGAACGAGGGTCCTTCATAACAACGCGCTTTGATCGACGGAACCCCGTATATTCACACGAGGTAATATGCACATAATTTCTTTAGCACCCGGTTCATTGGTTTTGTCTAGTTATTGATACCAATTTTTCATAGATTATAAGAGACAAAATGGATTCTAAACTTTATAAATGCGTTTGCGCTTCTTCGCAAATACTGTTTCAGTTTTTATTTATTCTTTTTTTTAATAATTTCTGTTAGCACAAGATTGTGAAAAAAAAACCTTTTTGACCATGATTTGTTATTGTGTTAGTGTTACTAGAATTCACTAAATGATTCACCATGTTTTCAGTAAAGAATGGAAGTCGCTAAACTGATACTTACGTCCATGTTTTACGAATATTTGCTCATGAAGCTTGAACTTGACAAAAAAATCATATAAAATTTGGTAAAAATCATCTCTTTAAAGAACCCGCATAATTCCTGCGGAACCCATTTCGCGGAATGCTCTTCACTTATTTTACATGTGAATTTGATGTATGAGTTTTCGATGGACCGGAGTGGTGTAAACAATACGTTTTATTGACACGTTGGTGAGGATTTATTCGCATTCGTGATATCGATATGGAGATTTTTCGCGTTTTAATATACTCAGGTTTCTGTAAACAGCTTTTATTACCCCTTTTTATTTTATACGTCATTGCTTGACACTTATTAAAATTTGATTTTAGCTTATGTCTTATCAATACTGAAGAGTTAGTAATAAAAAAAATAGTCTTTAAACTAAAGTTTCCATTGATTTTATAAAACACATTCTCACCCAGACGTTATCTTTGTTGCATTGTCATTGAGAACACTTCTATGATAAGGATATTAAAGGACTAATTAAAGCATATTAACAGAGCGTCTCATAACTCGCATTTCAAGTAGATTTGCTGAGATTCAAAATGAAGACGCGAAGTAAGTCACCTGATTAATTTAGATCGGTGTTCCGTACCCACTCGCGAGTTTGTGATTATATTCGGCATAATCTCTAAATTCGGGGCAAGCTCATTGGATTAGCGAAAATTTCACTTACCTCCCTTAGTAATTACCAAGCGCTTGAAAATATTAATTATGAAAGCCTCTCATGGCGTCTTTGCGTTTGTTACCGTGGGTGTGAGCGTGATGCGGAGTTTGTCGTCAAAGTATTATAGCTAATTACGAACATAAGACTTGTTACTCTGGTTATGAACAATCCTGAACCTATCAGATAATGCCTTCTAATTTGAAACATCTATATTTATAATGGTTGCATAACATATTTTAAAAACATATTTGAAATAAATAATAACACACATATACATAATTTGAGTTGAAATACTTTTTATTGAAATTTTATTATACGAACAAATTATTTGAAACAAACTTACAATATTAGGTAATAGAATTAGAACATTAGGTAATAGAGGAAGAACAATTATGCTCTCCGTGTCCTTAAGGACATAATCGTTACAACAAGATCACAGAATAATAAGTGCAAGACAAGATGTTGACCTTGTCAGATATCTTAGTAGTCTAACAGTGCCTAACTAAATTCGCATAATTACTAATTCGACAAAAGTATACGATACTGGGCCGCTACCGTGCGATTACATGTTTTTTGAAATAAACTTCCAATGATCTTTATAACTACGAAGTATTTTAATTAAATTCAATTCAGTTTTTACAGCCTTTTGCAAATCACTTGAAGTGGTACATGTAACTAATTTATTCGATTTTCTTCTGGAAGGAAGTAAGTCAAAGTAATCCGATTAAATGGCGAGCTTGATGCTTAATATCGGTTTAAAGTTTGAAAAATTATTTACGTTAATAACTAAGTAGAATATAATATGCATCTGAATGCTTTTTATACAATTGTTTTATTAATTCTTTATTCCCAATATATATTGCATATTATTATTTAAAGGAAACAATATTAAAGTAAGTAGAAAGGAGTACCAAATAAAAACTACTTGGTATTCCGTTTATATTAATGATTTAATCTTATTCTACATATACATCTCATCATCGTGTAATATTATAAATTATGAATTATAAAAATCCATTGTATAATTCATAATTTAAAAACATTAATATAAGAGATATTATTACTTTTTATAAAGTCAATGTTTTGTATTATGAGATAAGAGATCGTATATAACAATTAAAAAAAATGAACTCATCCCTCTCTCGTATATTTCAAAGCATATATTTTTTACTTAAGTTTAATCCCTAGCAGGCCCACCAGCCGAGCATTTATATTAGCAAATGTAAGCTTTTTCAAGGTCAAAACAACGTTATTATCACTCAGTATTATCTTCGTTAACGGAATCGAAATGAAATCATTAATTTTGTCTGCAATTCAAATTTTCTTTAAGGAGTTGGTTCGCTCTCCGATTAAATTAGCCAGAAATTCGGTAGGCTTAGTTTGTTGAACGTAATTACTCATTTTGTTGTTAATTAAGTTAATAATTTATTTTATTTATGTCAATGCGACTTTACTCGCAATGATTGAGATCTGCAACCGTAATGAGGGGTTGGTTTTACAGATTTAGGTGGATTGTCTTTTTCAATGAATAAAAAGAATTCAATACAACATGTATTTCATGTCAAACAAGTAATATTCACGGGTGCAAGTAAATTACTTTTATTTCCCTTACCTGTCATTGAAGCGGCTCAACTCCACTATTGCAGTGGGTGTCCGTTATGATGGGCACTGTGTATGCGTAAAATCATTATCCACTATAAAACAAGGCATTGTGTAGGAATTGTGTACACAGACTAATAATTTCTTATAATATGAACGTGGTGTAATCCGAGTTACGAACCCTCTTGATCAAATATGCTAAAAGGACGATACATTTAGTTCCCTAGCAAACAATACGAACTATATACAATAGGAGATTAATTCTAACACATGTAATATGGCCACAACACTTCATAATCTCGTCAACAGAAGTTAGCTTCTCTCCAGTTCTCTCTTCGTCTCCAGCGCAATGCTTGAACATAACTTCATTATACTAGTAATAAAGGACCTTAGATGAAATAGTATGTCAATTTACTCTAGAGAAAGTGGAAAATCATAACACCTTATCATATTGTATCCATTGGAAAATGCTTTTAATAAACTTTCATTATAACAACCTGTTTAAATTAAATTTCAGATTTTCAGCCGACGTGAATAATTTTCACGTAACATTATCGAGATATGTTATGAATTTTTTGTTAGGGTATGTTTATACATTAAATTTGTATATCTGGAAGTTAGCGTTATAAGTATTTTTGTCTTTGATCCTATATTAAATCAATTGCGACGATTTACATCTAGCAGAAATGTTTCTATCAATAAATATTAGACTTCATGCAATCTCGTTACAATAATTGAATTTTGAATCCCTACAAATTCTCCGAAGTAAAAATATCCATTGCTCAGCTTTTATAGAATTTGATTTGCAATTTGTCGGACGCTTTCGACATTGGTTCACTGCGACCTAACTTTAAATGCATTTTTAAGAAAAAAATTCTTATGCGTACTGAAAATAAACTTTGGCTGCCATAAAATCTGACGCTACACGTGCCTCATATAAATACTAAACAATAAATACGTAAAATAAAGTAAAAATGGACGTATCTTTGCATTATGAGAAAGGCATTGCAATTGAACAACTTGTATTTAATTGGACTAGGTTAGGGGAAGTGACGTTGTTGGCGACGGCCTCTGAATTAGTTAAGAATCAGTCGGTTCACGAGTTCAAGTGATAAATCAGAAAATAATAGCCACTAAATCAGTTTTTTTATATCTAGATTTTGACAAATCTTTGTAGATTTTTATAAGAATATTCTTCTTTAATCTGGTAGATGCAGTACATGTAAATCATAAATAATAATCGATACTTAACAGTTCTGCCTGTAATGGTCTTTGTCTTTATAAAACCAATGTGAGTAATATAGTCAAAGAATCGACACATTTACAGGAAGTATCGACTTTCAAATCTTATAAAATTATTTAAACTAACACCCCGGCTTCGCCCATGGTACATATATAGCCTATGTCACTCAGTGAAGTTATAGCTTTCTAATGGTGAAAGAATTTTTAAAATCGGTCCAGTAGTTTTCGAGTTTGTCCATTAAAAACAAACAAACAAAAAATAAAATTCTTCCTCTTTATAATATTAATGTAGATATAGCAATTCATCTTTTTTAAATTTCTTATTTATCAATTTATTCTTTACGATCTCTTTATAAAATATTCGAATATCGGACTACGTTCATAATTCGATAAAAATCATGACATTGCTTCAAAGAAAGTTAGCGAGCTTCAAACAATAAAGCGCAAAATGGAAATTATAAAACAGTGTAACGAAATTAATGAAATTTCTTAATTAATAACAAAATGGGAAGACCTTTATCAAGGTGTTCGTAAATTCAGCATAAGTTAAGTGAACAAAATAAAGCCGGTCCCATTGAGGCGAGGTAATTATATTAAAACAGCACAATGTTCAGTGTCCAATAACGAAATAAAATTACGCACCAACAGACCAACAGACAAAAGCCTTTGCGCTTCCCGTTTGGGATTTCATGTTTAAGGCGAGAGCGGATATAAAACGTTCTTCGTAGCTTTAATTGTAACTAAACCATTATTGGAATGTAAATTTTGTACGAATTGATAATCCTTGTTATTTAGACACATTCAAAAGAGTAGAAAAAATAATCACAGTTTCTTTATGAACTACATGCAACATATTTTCTTCAATCACATATAATTTTAGCAGGAATCGAATATAGTTGTGGCTTAATAGTTATGATAGCTGATCGAGGCGATTTTTCTGTTCATTTTATTATCTGTCCGTTTTTCTGATCAACGCTTGTGTCTTAAGCACCACCCTTCCGACAGCCTTTCGCCACGAAATACATTTTAATTGTTTTATAAACGAGGTAGGGCGGGGCTCAATAAAAGCTTATTACAAGTTATAGAGAACGCCTGTGGCGTGTAAACTTTGCACGAACAGACATAACCGCTTCGAAATATCTTTAAAGTTACAACTTTAAATATTTTACAAGTTTCTTATTTATGAGAGATAACGGTGGACTTGGAATTCAGTCTTTTTAAAAAGTATTCCTTTAATTTAGAGTGTGAAGGGTAACTTTAAATCAGCGTCGAGACATAGTCCTGATTTATACTGGCCTTCTTTTTAAGGAATCACTGTGATCTAGCTCTAGGTATGTCGATGCGTTAAATTTGTTTCATTTATTAATTTCCGTAACAACTTAATAGGCGAATAATTATCAGTGTTGCTGCAATACCGAAACTATTAGGATCCAATTAATAATAATATTCTGTAGCTGAGAAAGGAGATATAATGATGCCTTGATTTGATACTAATTGGTAAAATTAAGTTGGATAGCTTTCGAGTAACTATTTTTGTTCAGATATAAACCTTACCTAACCTTAGATAAGCTTTAGTCATCCTTCTATAGATCTCCTAGAGATTTTTATGCGTTTGCTCCATTGTTCAAAGCACAAAAATATTGGAATATCAACTATTTTATTTCTTTATTTGTAAAATTTTAAATTACGACAATTTTATTTATTTGTGCTAAAACACAGTTTTAAGTAACAGTTCCTGGATATCGAACCTTAGCAACTAATATGTTGATATCGCCCCCGAAACCATCATCATCATTCAAAATCATTCATATATTGACATTCAGATTACATTTATAGTTTATCAAGTATACATAAGGTTTCTTTGTAAATAAAAGATACCGGAAGTTCACAATAAACTGAGTATTTAATGACATCGAGAGCAAGACGGGTTCGGAATAACAATCAAAATACATCACTTTTACGAGCATTTTTACTTCCAATCTCCGAATATTTACGACAAACAATGTTACGACTGTAGTGTAGTACGACGGGAGGGGACGAGAACTAAATAACGTAAATTGATCTTAAATAAACCGACCTGTATCTGTCGAAAAGCTTGAAATGTGGAGTTGAATAAGGTGCGAAATTAAACTATTAAAATGAAAGGTTTCCTTACTTTTGTAAATACATTGACGTAGTTATTAATTGTTAAGTTTTGACTTCCTATACAATTGAATTACTACGAATTACATAACCATATTATTTCAAAACGTTACGCTGCTCTATATATCTCAAACCAACCACAAAAAACCACCAACCACAATTTCAGAGTCCCTTTATTTCAATTTACAAACATAACATTATACACGACTTTAAAATTATAACAATAGTTTCATCCTGAAAGTTAATAACTTCTCCCGCACCATTGTCACTTATAAACCTTGTTTGAGCTGCGAGTCAACCCTTCAGTGATATACGCAGGGGCTTGAGAGACCCTCAAGTTTATACAACACAATAAAAGTAATAAACCCCACTGAGCACACCTCGCCGTGATATTACCATTCTTCGAATACGTTTGGGAAGTAAACACTTGGATTTCTTACTGAGCAAATACTGTTGGTTCGTTATTTATATAACGGAAATTAGTTCCGACTAAGTATTGGTTTGATACTAATCTTTTGCGCGGATAATCTTGAGTAAGATAAATTATAGTTGTATAAGATTTCTTTATATTATGACGATGTGTTGTGAAGACTGTTTGAGTCTTTTCTACCTCTTTTATTAATTTATTACAGCATGACTTATAACTGTGTATAACATTATATCTAACAAGATCATGTCTGATAGAAATAATTTCAGTTGCACAGGGCAAATTTAAATTAAAATTTTCACTTCATTTTGCTCACATTGCTTCACATTGGTAAAGATCTGCATGTAACGGGATGTGTGACTTCTTAATAATTTAAAGAGTACAAAGTTTGGAAGGTGGAAAAAGTAAACCCCGTGGAATTCGTAATAGCAGCTCCGTTACAAGCTCACGGAGTGTTAACGAGGGCGCATCTGCATATCGAGTGAGCACCAATTCTCGTTCGCTCGCCGGACTATCCGGCGCTAACGATGCAGTTGTTAAATATGTGGTTTGTGTGGCTGTTATTGCGTTCTCTTAAATATTTGAAATAACACAGCAACATTGCGACTCTTGAGCTTGCATACGTTGACCTTGACAAATAATTATTTGTGGGGGACGGGGGATATCCAACAACTTTCTTTGCTCATTGCAGAAGTGGGTCTTATTTATACATACTTATTTATACAACTCATCTTTATTTATACACATTATAGAGTATGCTTATATTGCGAAGAATTAAATTATTTAGCTTTTGAGAAGTGTTTGGTATCTCTGAATTTTATGAATTAGTACATTAAACAAGCGATGGGGGCTAAGTGGTTTGGACCTCGGACTTCAATCGAAAAGTCGATGATTCGACACCAGACAAACGTGCAAGAAATAAATTTCCAAATTATTGGCACGCTATTCGAAATGATGAATAAAAATCACTTTGTCGTATAGTATATTTGTCGTGTAGTATCATGCTTAATGGCCCAAACCTTTATAAGAGACCTCATAAGAGGCATATATATTGAAAAAAAATCGTAATTAACAGTATGTTTGCTAATATAAACAACCACAAACAGTTAAAGCCTCCATGTCCTCAGATTGAATGGTAAAATCGACAATAGCATCTCGAATACTAATCGGATTACATCGATCGGGTTTGTAATTCTCACTTCGTAGGCTATATCAACCCCACAATGACTTTATTTCCACGGCCGTGGCTCGATTGTATATTTCGTGCATGTATTTCTTTAGTGATTTTCATAAAATATGTTCATGGTAAAACAACATTGGTCGAGTCAGCGCAAACGCTTGTAAACATAATCGTTTAGTAATTTAATAAAATCACCTAACACACTTTTATAAAATTCATACAGTCGGGTTTTATTAACGTTTTGTATATAAGGCAATAAAGGCATCTTGAAGATATATTCAAATGGCTGCTCTTTGAAAATTTGTACTAAAATAACCCTGGTATTTGAATTCTTGTCTACGTCGTCTCATATTATCAATAGGATGTGATATAAGTACACGGGTAATATGAAAGTACGGCCTACATATGTCTTGATGATCATAAAGTTAATATTGTTTTGTTGATATAACCCTCAAAACAAGACGGAGTGTTATACGAGTGAATTAAACACGTGTGTCTGTACCATTGTACAACCCGGAGGGAACGGATAGCTCGATTTGGTTCCGGTTCTCTTCAGTCGAAAGTTTTGTTTATCGGGGTGATTATTAACTGTATGGAGTACTAAAGAAATCCTCTCTCATATTCCTTTTAATTACTGCATCGGCCCCAGTAAACAAACATGATAAGAATTCCGTATTTTGTTAAATTATGTTATGTACAAGTAACTACATATATCACTCACACACACATCAGCCGGCATCTATTCGAAGAAAGATTTTCATTTTTTATTCACAAGCAGTTTTACGGTTAACCGCTGTTGTTCGTTTGTAGATTTATTAATATCACACGAGAGTTTTCTAAAACGCTTCACGGTTTATCCAATTAGATTGTGACACCGTTCTAACATACATCACAGAGCATGCAGATCGCTCGTTATCGTCGCTTCATTCTCCCCAATTGCACCTGAACTTCGGTAACAAGACATTGTGTCTAGAAGCCATTATCGATTTTATTATCGCATGCAAAGTTAACACGCTTCTAATTGAACTTCCACTAGAACATCTGGGTTATTTATTATTTGTATCCATTGAAATAGCATTTAGCTGAGATGTATATAGTAAAATCTAATATTGTAGAAATAATACACAAAAACAGTCAAAACTCATTTACGGTGAAAACCGCTATTGACTGTAATAAACATAAATAATGTATGCATTTTTAAAAAGTTTTATAGTTTATTAACAGAATTTTGATGATTTATGTAAACATCCATAATAATAATAACCAGACAAAAAACTTCATCTGACAAATATATGAAAATGAAGTTATTATGTAACGCAAAAGCGGTCGGTACCTTTAACAAACTGAGCATAAAAAAGTGAAATCAATTACCGCGGCAAAATTAGAATTCATTATATCAAGAGTGCCTTTTAAACGAGCTTCACTGGAGGGCTTGGAGCTTGGCTATCCAAACATAATATTATGTGCGCAGTCAACAGTGATGTCTTATAGTTTTATACGGGGCCATTCACATAAGATATTGATGCGGGAATTATTGCGGCTATGAATAATGTAGATGATTATAAGATGTATGAGTGCTGACTTAAGGATGTGGGATAAAAACAACGATCTGAGGCATGGTAGGGAAAATTGTTTATCGTTTTCAGAACCAATAATACTCTAGCTTTAATAAGGAATATGATTCGTGTTTGTATACGTTCACAAGATTCGAATCCATATTTCGCGATAGAAGTCAAAGCTTTTTATGTTAGTTATGTTTGTTTTTTCACACAATACCATCTTGATTGCAATTTGGTCGTCAACACAAGAGTGAATATTGCGAAAATACGCATTTGTTTATCGGCTTTTCGAATGTGCCTTTGTTCAGTCTTCAGGTGGAATTTATAATCCAGTAAGTTGTCTAGTAATTTTGTAGTCCACTAGGTTAATGTTATTTAAATCATTGGATATTTGTACTTCTAACTTGGATATTTTTATTAAACTTGAATACTGATTACTGTAACTAAAAGATTGATTTGAATATGTCAAATTCTAATAAAATTAACTGATGGTGTGTAGTCTGCATAGCCTATTTCAAAACAATCCAATGTTATTTCTTTTTAAAGTCCTTTTTAAAAGTATCCTTCCCAGTTTCAACGGAAAACTTTTACAATAGATGTTAAATCCCGGGCGTCCCGTAGGCTAAAAGTAATAAAGTGATGTTAAAATATTAGTAATGTGTCTATAGCAGGAACATAAATAAATTATTGTAAGGGATGAGTGTCTCATCCATCGTTTCCGCCCTGAGGGAGGCATGAAATGCACCAGCAATTTGCTTAAGAATACATTGTATGCTCGTTATGGTTTTTCATTTAATTAAGGATGATATAATTTCGTTTAAGAGAGAAATATTTTATAATATCCTGACAAAATTTGGCGTAATTGCAAATTTATTATTAAATATTTTCCATATTCCATGCGCTGTATTCAGTATGAAAAATTATATGCTTATTAGCATATAATTTTTCATAATCATATTCTCTCAATATACACATCATTATATTTATATTTATTTGATCAAAAATGTATTTGAATTACAGTTTTACAGTATTGTTACTATATTGAATAACATTAAAGAAAAATAATAATATTATTATAACATATCCTTTCAAATTTAATGGCGATAAGAATTAGATGATCAAATGAGCAAAGTCATGATATAATCCTAAGAAAGTTTATAAAGTTACAGATACATTGTACACGTACCTAGATGGCAATACAATTCAGGTAATTGCCCGACTCGTGTAGGCGACGGAGTGAGTAGTTATTTGTTTCATGCATGAGAGAGAAAGAGCGTGTCTTAAATACGGCCATCGCCACTTTAAAAAATAATAATGTTGATACGTATTTACTATAAACGTTCACAAAAAACGACGTTGTTATTAAGCAAAGTTAATTAATCTATAAAACCAGCAAATCCCCGCATAGTAACAAGCTATTTATACCACGAGATAAACTTCTATGCGTATAATTTATCGCCGCTGAAAACAATTTTCAAAACACCCTCCCTCGAGGAACGCTTTATAGTTTCGTGGCTTTTGTCATACGCTAAAGTTACTGCTTTTTAGGTCAACGGACCTTTGGGAGTACGAATGTTGCTCTCATCTGCAGTATGCAGTTTGTATCGCTGCATCTAAAATGTCCAAGAAGTGCAATTGTATTAGAAGTTCCTCATTCAATTTAAATGAAGCAATTTTCTGTAATTTCCTTTAACCATTGCACTCAAGGTGTTTGTTACTTGTTCCTTTATATTAGATTCGTTGCAATATACATTTATTATTCTTAGAGGAATGTAAAATTTTCAAGGTTTATAGTATGCATATTAAGTCTTCATTAAGTATGATTTCTGATTTTTATATTTACTCGTTACAAGGTTTTCCGTTTTCAATAAATGGTGAAAATCCATAAAGACCTCATTTGGAAAAAAGTAATACCTTAAGCGATGGCGGGAAAAAATAATTTCGAACAAAATTGCAAAACATTCAGATGTTTTTCATTAGACAACGGAATAACCTTTTTTGATTACGATATCCCGTATTGCATTGTACCTGAGTAATAGCGGATCTATTGTGATTTGAAAAAAAAAAATTACAAGAAAATTTCTCAGCAACTGTTTAGACTTTGCCAAGACACAAACTTCCTGGAAACAATGAAGCTACGTTAAATGCGGTTATAAAGTCGTCCTATCTCCATGGCGATGTAATAATAATTAGGAGGTGAAAAACAAGCTTTTATTTAATTTCTGTGAATTAATCTGGGATTGAGGCGCGCGAACGTTCTATTTCCAGATTGTTTCAAGCTAATTCTACTAGACTCTTTGGCATTTATATTGTAATTTGAATTATATTTGGGAAAATCTTTTCATTCAATGTTTAGTTTATTGTGTAATCATTGAAGAAAATACTATATACTTAAATATACTTTCTTATTATTTATGAAAATGAGCAAACCTCGAATGAATTTCTCAAATGATACTGTCGACACTAACCAACTTTGATTAGATTATTGCTAATTGCTTTTCAATTACTAATGTACTAATACTAGTTGAATAATTCCGAGATAGATCAACCAATTATATTACACTGGGATCGATAATTAATTAATGTGGTAAATGTCAGCGACGTGTGAATTGATGGATGGTCATTTCATTTAAGATGTGTTTGATTAATTATGTGTTAATTAATACATTTTATTTTTAAAGGTCTTCTTGAAAAAGTCTTGTTTAATGAATCAATGTTTGCTTACTTGTGACTTTGAGTATTGATTAAGAAAATTAATATTTGCATTTTGATTTTATTTTAAAAAACTCTGGACCCTATTTTGTGTTTTGGTCATCTTGAATTAAAAATTTTACATAGTGTATAATCAAGCTCTTTCATTTTTAATACCCATATTGAGGGTTTTGTAAAAAAATATTTAATGTCAGGTTTTTCAAAGATAAAAGACCAGACCATTCCTTTAAGAGCTACGATGCCACAGACAAACAGATAAACATCAAAATGAAATAAAGCAAACACTAAATTATGCAAAATTTTAGTAATCATTAAATTTTATTGACAAAAATTTGTGAATAGCTTTTTACATTTTAGTTTCAGCTCAACTTGCTGGGTAGTTTGTTATCCCGCTTAAATGGAAATAGATTTTAAACTGTCAATAGGACATGGAAAACGTAACAAACAGCTTTAACTTGTACAATATAATTTATAATTACACGTTCTGTAACCACTGAGGTCGGTGTGTAAACTTGTCAGTACAAAGTTAAATTGTTTATGGTGTAAATTACAAAGTTCAATTGTATGTGATCAATCTCAAAGTCCAACAACCACACAAGTTTCATCGAAAACCGTTTCTGTACTTTACACTGGTTAGTCGTTTATGTAATTACATTGGTTACTGACGTGGCTTCGTAGGCTGAATGTTTTTGAATCAAACTATATGACCATTATACTTAGACCTCTTTGTTATGTGGTAGAAGATACATTAGCGAGGTCAGACCGTAATTGTTATCATTTTGGTCTGTTGAATTATGGCTATATAAGGAATATATATAATGGCTATAAATACCATTATAACTAAGTTTCATACGCTTGTAACTATTATACGTAAAATATAATCATATTCGCACATAAAATTAATTGAAATAACGGTTAAAGAAGTATTTAATCGTAACATATTTCATAATAAAAACTCATAAGGTTTGCTCCATTGTTGAAACGTAATTAACCATTCATAAACAAATTAGATATGTTTATTTTAATTTATTTGTCTGTTATTCTTAGACGAGGACATGAAAGAATATACGATTCGTTCTTCGTATTAATTAAAACCTCTTCGAGAAACACAATCTCTTTAGTTATTTATATTTTCATTAAACGAACGTTCCAGTTCCGCCAGACGGAACGAAATGTGCTATATTATTTCAAATTTAACATAATCTTTGTGGCAATATATTTTACGGAAAACCTAGTGATGAGCGGTTATTAAGCGCTTCAACCGGTTCGCATGGAAATATCATTTTAGCAAACAACACAGCAATATTGCATGTTTTGTATGGTTTACGCATTTGTTCCACAAAAGATAACTATGCTATGTAACAAATGAACTAGCTATAACATGCGTAATAAAGCAAAAATTGCTTTTGACAGTGGTGGGTGGAAAGATTACTCGTAGTGTAATTTATTTTAAATCGCCGTTAGTCATTCGGCAGTTCAAAAGTATGTATGAAAGTACGGTGTATAGCATTATTTTATCTGTGGTACGGTGTAACTGAAACAAACTAGAACTTAATACCTTGTCAATATGAAACGTTTCTCCTTGGAATGATGGCCTTTATTACATATTGCTCCTAAATGCATTACAGATTACGAAATTTCCTACAAAAGTACTGGATGGTCATTTAAAATTAAAAGAGAAATCTTTCTCTTTTAGAAAAAGTGTCATCGCAGATAAATAATTTCCTGATGCTGACAGTTTAGATAAAATGCGATATGCCTAAATGTCACCAAGACTTATTAGACGTACCCGAAATTTATTGTGACAAAGGTCCTTTTATAAAACTATTTTCCTTGCGTGGATCTTTGGAATTATTTGATGGAAAATATTTTCATGACAAATAACTTTCAACAAATAAGTATACGAAATAAGACCTCATTTACTTTATGATAGAATATTGAATTGATTTGTGATGAAAAAAGTTTTCCCGAGAGGGGTTTCAGATAAATAGACTACAGAACTGTCTCAAGGATTAATTATCTGTATAGTTTAGCTAGCAAGCTTGAAATCAGTTTACGAAGACACAATGACGCTTATATTTGGATATATTGCTATTTAAGAATAATTATTATCATCAGACCATATTTGTTTCCACTGCAGACACTGTAGACAGACAAGTGCGGGTTGTCTCATGTCCTTGAGCATTTCTTTACTGCTTTTAACAGCTGTGATGTGAATAAAGTGCAGATCAATTCAAAAATGTATTTGTTTCTTGCATGCTCGCCTTTATTCTTTCCTATTGAAGTCCGAGCCGCAAACCACAGAGAAGACTTTTCCAGAGAGAACACTTTTCCAAAACCACTGTTTTTTTATCTAAGTCTAAAGGCTAAGAAAATCCAATAGGACAAAATCGTGAAAGTTTAATTATTAATAGAAAATAACAGCACGCCAAAGTTTACTTTTCTGTTGGTAGTGCCCAATGCTGCCATCTATTGTATATAACGTAACAATCAATCGTACTTATTATGTTATATTTAAATCTGTTAAAACATTGCATTGCATTTAATTGGTTCTAAATGGAAGTAAATGAAGTGAAAGTCATGAAAATAACTTGTCTAACCGACGTTTACATAAACGTAGGAGGTTCCTAATTTGACCTTTTGTTTCTTTTATTTTATCACTCGAAAACGTTGTATTGAAATCGAATGGCGACACCTTTTTATGTTTTTGATAGAAAACTGTTTTCATTTGCACCCATTTTAGAATGTGGTACCTCCGTAGAGACAGTGACCATTTTAGTGTAAAAGAATTATTGCGATCATATGAATTAGATACAATATCTACTTAAATATCATTTCAAAAGTTACCTTTACCCTTTACACTATGATCAGCGCCTTAAATTACCAGTAGCTTGCATAATGTAAGAAGGAAGTTAAGACATAATTCCTCGAAGTTCAGATTTATTGTAACAGCCGCGCCGTACTTGCCCCTCGTATCTTTTAACTCTGCCTATTTAAGATGCGGTTCGAGAGAAACCTATTTAACGAAACATTGTACTGTTACAATATCTCTTCATGATTTAGGACACTAGCATATTTTATTAGACACAGATTTCCAACGTATTTCTACCATTTAAGGTGTAATGTAAAACGTACAGGACATCGCAGCGTGGGACGGTCTTCAACAAGATGGACGGACGACCTGATTAAAGTGGCAGGGAGCCGCTGGACTCAGGCCGCTCGTGATCGGTCGTTTTGGAAATCTTTGGGGGAGGCCTATGTCCAACAGTGGACGTCCTAAAAGGCTGCAACGACCACGACGAAGGTGTAATTTTGTCTCCTGTACAGATTGGTCTGTATTAGTTGTCTTTTAAGGCACGATAGTTGGGTTTTTTGTAGTCGCGTTACTTTTCACAAGATTTCATAAATTTTTTATTTCCTTTACTTCAATCTAAACGGTATATAAGAGATTTCCAATCGATTGTCATTCACATAATTTATCAACAAGTTTTAAAAAACATAAAATAAAAAAATAGTGCTTTTATCAAATACTAATTTGTAGGAAACGAAATAATTACGATGGTGTCTTTAATAAACTTGTTAAGTTATGTAACAGAGACGCAGATTTTCTACTAACTAAACCATTAACGTTCGCTAAAAATTAAGTTGGAATCTGTTTCACGAAAATATTTAAAGAAAACTCAAATACTAAATCTGAAAAAGGAGTATGCGAAGGTTCTCAGGAAAAAAAAGGTTATCATATCCTAAATTATTGCTTTGCAAAATGACGTAGAAGTAAAGAGATATATTAGCATTTTGTTTGTATTCACATTAAGCGTCTGTCAGACAGATAGCGATTCGAAATTAAAAAATATAATTATATTTTTTATAATAATTAACGGATTTATCCGATTGCAGATTCCTACTTCCTAGTATTATTATAAATGTGCCAATGTCTTCACACCTAAAAAACTGAACCGATTTGGTTGAAATTTGGTACAGATATATATATTTTGAGACACGAGAAATCGCAAAATGGGAAAAATTATATCTTTGAAATCCCACGGGAACTTATGAGGAAGCCCCTTTTTTCGTAAACGACGCGGTCGGAGCTAA
>NC_052116.1:2966080-2972661 GCF_012273895.1 Zerene cesonia | reverse complement strand
GAAAAATTATATCTTTGAAATCCCACGGGAACTTATGAGGAAGCCCCTTTTTTCGTAAACGACGCGGTCGGAGCTAATGGCGGATGGCTAGCAATTACAAAAAAAAATAAAAAAAAAAGTAAAACAGTTAAGGGTAGTTCTTGACAGGACAATTCTATACGGTCGAGTGCGAATCGTTGTAGTTGAATCAGGCACTGAACGAGAGAGGTTTTAAGTTGAACGTTTCTTGAAAGCACTTCACAAGGGTCTACACGGTTGCTTTGTTATTTTTAACGATGGTAGGTTCTCAATACGTAGGAGCATAGTATTATTTTAAATTTGGAACTTTTCACGTGCCCAGTATTCATTAATTATTATTTTTGTTATTGATTTATGTTTTTGTTATTGATTGTGTCAAAAGGCATCGACGTAGGAAATAAATAGTTTAATTTATTTCATTCATTAATTTGTTCATTATCAATGATGACGTTTTACATTTTTCTGTTTATCGACATCCTCATGAATATTCCACGCTTTGAAGTTTCTAAATCCAAATTATCTTAGATCTTTTTGCATGTGTATGTAATTTTTTGTAAAGAACAATTGAGCGCGAAACATTTTTTTTGAAAATATTTTTATAAATAGTTTCTACGGTAATGCATAATTAAATTGTTTCAAGACTAGCGGATTGTTAGATGATGCCTTATTTCCAACTGTCTGCACGGATTCATACAAAGTATCGTACGTAATTTATCAATTGGATTCCATCCAATGCTATACATTAAATTCTGGATCGAGACTTTCCGTTTGTGAGTCTTTCTACTTAGGTAACATTAAATTGTATTTACTTATGGGAAATATGAAAATACATAGGTATACAAACTGTATGTAATATTTGTAAATCTTGAAAATGAATTTGAAATTTTCTCGTTGCAATACCTAGAACATAGATTATACTATGATTATAATATAATCAAAAAGGTCTAATTGTAATTAGTAACCTTAGTAAAATAATAAAGAGCTCAAATTATTTGTGATTTAATTTATAAAAACCCCATCGTAACGATGTGGTGACTAGCGGTACCTTAGGTTATAATCAATGTTTGTTCTGTAAATCCATTCATGCTTAGGTTTCTAGTGTGTTAACTTTAACTTTTTTCAGGTAAACTACTGTTTTTAATGCGAGCAAATGAACGTCTAATGAAATTTACCATAAAATAACCTATTGTCATGATTTTTTATATTTAAATACCCTCAGTTATTTACATATTGTAATGTTCTATAATACACAATAATAGTCATATGGTCACTTCAGTAATCATGTTCTTTGATTGTTTTTAATAATCGCTTATCAAATATTTATTTTTTCGTTAATATTTATTTGTTTAACCCATGACACTATTGTGACTAGAAGATATGAAATCAAAACCAATTCCAGTAACAAACTCCGCGCTGAACTGCGACTGAGAAAAGATTTAAGCCATTGACAAATCTTCCGAATAAGCCATATAGAAACTAAGAACATTGCGAACGTGTACAAAATATAGAAACCGATTTGTCTATGTCTTCCGTCGGAACTTTTTGTGCGGGATTTAGCGAAGCGGGCGTTAGCGGCTTATGAATAAGCTTTACAACTAGCGAATGTATTTCTGTGTTAATGTTGTTTTTTACGTTTATATCAACAAGTTAAGATATTCAGCTGATAGCGCACGTTTCGCGATAGTGGATGTATTGATTTTCATAGGTAAATCATAATCATATTACCGTAAGTGACACAGCTCAAGCGAAACCTATAAACATCGTTTTATAGATTAAATTAACTGAGTTTTTAAGAGACACGTTTCCCATTATCAAACACCGAATGCTGGAAATATTATACAATATGTGGCATACACGTTATTCGATAGCAACATTAGACAATAGGTCTATATTAATAAAATGTAGGACATTTTTTAATTGAATTTTCGATAGGTAAATGAGATTCCATAGAGTACGGTCGTTACCTGTTAGTACGGCGTGTACGAGATTATTTTTAATTATAAGAAATGTATTTATGTTAAGTATTTTTTCTCGGCGGGTCTATTAATTCACTGGGAAAGTTACATAATTTCTATTTAACCAAGTTCGAATAAATATAACATATACTTAGGTATATTCCAAATTGATGATGATTTCCTAATTTGTAAATCCATTCAAAATATGAGCATAACATCCATACACTGAGAAATGACTGTTTTTCGGTAACATATCAAGTTAAAAACGATTCCTATTTCCATTAATTATAGATATTAAATATTATCTATGAATTTTACAGAATTTCATATAAAACTAGCGGAAAAATTAAGCTGTCTGAATGGAAAACTAATGGTTCCTTGATTACCTTTACTGGACATAAATTACGCTGTAGATGGTTAGGGCTTTTCTTTTTAAAACAGTTTCGTTTAGTTAAGTGAAAAATAGTTTTAAAATGTTATGTCTTATTTCCCTTAAATTGAAGAAAACGTGTATTTGTAATCTAATACTACTTTTAACTACCACTTAAAGCAAAGGATTTAAATGCTACAACTATACGATTGTATTTCAAATTAATTTCTGGTTTATAATAAAAAAAAAACATCGTACATAACCGGCCATTGTTGACAGAAGTTTTTTACAGAATTAGATTTTGAAAAGAAAATGGAGGGCGAAACTTCATAAGGTTTACAATGCACAACTGTAACAGAACGGTTTCATTAGTAGTTGTTCAAACAGTGCGGACTCGGCATGTTTATGTTCCATGTTTTGAATTTGGAACAAAAACGAAAGCGCACAATCGTAACTCTTTATAATTTATTCATTTTGTGTACAAATATGGCGGGAAACATTTCAATACGAGCTCGGCTAGCCTGAAACAATTTACCGTTTTGTTTCAGGTAAATCTTAATTAGTAGGTACATTAACCTGCACAATGTTCTACGTTTTATGCTTATGAGACAATTCATAAGTAAAAATGAAAAATTAAAATGATATGTTATTTGTTTAACTGTTATATCGTGGTAGATATTTATGCACGCGGTTTGAAGTGTTACATTGTGGTTGCGTTTCTCAGAATACGTAATTTTTGATGGACGTCTAGAAGAGTAAATAGAAGTTTAACTCCCAGTCTGTGAGGTCGCAATCTTGTTCCGAAGCCGCCATGTTGAAAAAAGTGGTGCAAAATATTTTTGTGGGTTATCTTCAAAACTAGTAATCCTACAAAGAACTTGATAAGGCATTATTAGTAGCAAATTGAATTGTCTACAACTTTGTCCCCATTAGGTACTTTTTATCGTTACATGGAAAATATAGATGAAGATAATTTCTTTAGATATTACTTTTTTTCTTGTCACTTTCCTATAAAATTACATCAGTTCAAGCTTAAAGAAAGTCTCTTAACATAGACTTTACATTAAATTTTTATTTGATTTTATAAATTTATGTTTGGTTAATCGCGCATCGACATTGAAGGGTTTTAATACGGATAAGATTTATTGAGTACTGAGGCTATATAAGTATATATAAGTATTATATATATTCAGACAATAGAAGTAATTACAACTTCATATAAACATATTAATATAGTCTTGTATCTACCATATTACAATGCTTATTTCCTTAATTGAATAGGAAACAGCAGTATAATTAATCAAAGCAGGTTCGCGTTTCAATTGTATTATTGTCATTGCCTTTACCTCTTAGCAGTGTTGGTGTAACCTCAAATTGTGGTAAGTGTAATTGAATAACAACAATCAATAATTGTTATATACTAGCTTACGCGGCTTCGCACGCGTTAAATTCAAAGTTTCATGGATGTTTATTACATATAGACCTTCTTCTTGAATCGATCTACCTTTAAAAAAATCATATCAAAATTTGTTGCGTAATTTTTAAAATCGAAGCATACAGACACATAGACATAGAGATTTATCAAAATTTTGCGTTGGGGTGAACAAATGTATATTCAGAATAAACGTGATTTATCAGACATCACAAATAAATTGGGCTTATTTTAATCTTTTTGACCCACGTTTAAAGGAGTGACCACAAAGGCTGGCTGAGCTGTCATTTAAGCCTGCAACAGCCTGGTTGCCAACTTCATTCTAACAATGTTTCTCAGGATCATGTATATATGAAAGGTTTTATTTATTGAGCGATTTAAAAGAGATAATATTTATGAAACTATATTTATATTCATATAAATAAATTGTCGTGTCTGTTTTTAATAGTATAACATACACAAAGAGGTACGTACACAAAAACATTTTTTTGGACCAATTTTGACGGGACTTTCTATGACAGATAGCTGATGTACCTTAGATTACCTTTTTGATATATTCCCATAGAAGCATTGGGATTCACAAGAAAAACTCATTAATACATGTAAAATTGCGGATCGCAGCTAGTTTTAAACAAACTCCTGAACAGTTTTATGCAATGCATCTACAATGGATCTCGTATTGGCCAATTGAATAATTTTTTTCATATTTATTTATTCTAAACTTAATCAACCTATACCGTAATTTAATGAAATTATAATATATTGTAATTTATTACCTCTGACTGATATTTTAAATGGAAAATGTGCCGACCTATTTTACATTCGCCGAGTGCAGAGCGTCTAGGGACTGTCGGGTGATTAATTAAAATCGTGTTTTCTGTGGGCAACATTCTACATTACAAAATAGTAAATTAATCAAATTTTTTGCTAACGTGCTATGGAAATTAAAAAACACACGTATATAACTTTTTACTATCCCATTTCTTCTAATGTCTTATCACACTTTAAATCCTTATTAAAAACGTAAAAAAATGTATGACCACGATTAATTATACGAATAGGTTTAATTTCAATTTAATATAACAAAATTATGCCGCTTCGTCACAATTGACGATCGCCTTTTGCTTAGTTAGCAAAGAGAAGTGCACTATGTGTATTTAGAGAGAACACACAAATAGGTAATTGCATTGACTTGCTAGCATTTACCGACAATGCTTGACGGCCCAGTAATAGCTGACAATCTACACTGATTTATGACGTCATCATATTGTATTTCATTTATTCATTCATTCAATAATAAATAAGAGTAAATGAAATAATCGTTGGATAATGTTTATTTAAACTAAATTGTAATTGCTATAAATTGTAAATTTCAAAAATATATGTATGTATGAAAATAATTCCTCATAAATAAATAGTAATAATAATAAATAAAGACGAGAATTAGTTTCATCAATCAGCCGACTTAACAAAAAGGAGTAGGTTACCAATTCGATTGTATTAATATATTTTTATTAACTTATAATTATTTACTGGGTGAATCGATTTTTTTTTATTCTTTTAACTTGAAAGCAGTGCTTTCCATTTAAAATTGGGTTAGTTGTGACAATTTAAAAACGGTTTATTTTTTTGTAATAATACTAGTTATTTAACTAAATATAAGTGTTTTATTACATGTAATACTCAGATATATCAATGACTTATACATCTGAAGTCAGTCCCAATAAATATAAATTCAATATCACTAAATGTAACTATAAACCGACAGCTAGTTACTACGAAATCGGTTCAGAAGACTAAAAACATATCCGTAAAATGAGCCACAAAACGCACTTCAAAATACACGTATTTAAAATTATTAATCATTAATCTAAACTCGTTAAAATAATCATATTGAAGATGTATTAAGCCTTAAACATTCGGAACTCTAACAGTTGCATATTGACTCGCAATTAAATAATAAGATATAAATCGCGTGAAACCGTTAAAATGTTAAATCGTCTGGTTCAAAGCGATAACGATTCTTTAGATTCGTGAAAAATAAAAAGGCCAACCAGCAATTGGTATCCGAGCTCGTTCAATTAGCTAATGGGTTCGCGGAACACACCTTTCGCTCTTTACAACCGTGACGAGTCAACCGTATGGACTGTTGTAGTTTAAGAGCTGAATATTGATATTTGACGGCCTATTTCCTTCTCCTATCCCTTCCCAGTCCATTCCTTCTTTCGAGTCATCAATCCATTCCTTATCCCCTAAACGCGGGCAGCGCATTTTCAGAGATCTGATCCTCTGCGAATGTTCATGGGCGGTAGTAATCGTTTACCATTAGGCAAACCACCAGCTCAGTTGCCCGCTGTGACATAAAAAAAATTAGATAAAAAAAAAAAAAAAATTGATACATTTACCCATTTCAATTCTAGGAAAATGTGTCAGCCCCAAGCTCCACTAGCACACAATAGCTTTTTTTCGTAAAGAAAGGTAAGCATTCATTTATTTACGAACGTTCATGTTTCATTATTCGATTTTAATTACTACTCGGTGCCTTAGATTTCCATATGCGTAAAACTAAATTATTAGTCCGATGGAATTTAAATAAACACGTTTTTTGCGAGTATCATCAAATATATGAAGCTGATATGATGAAGCTTTTATGTCGTTTCTGAGTTAGGACGAACAAGCTAATGAAAGATAAGCAGAAAGCGGTAAAAAAACGTAAACCCTCCCTATAAAAGTACCTAGTCTTGCCATAAATATTGTAATAAAGAAAAAAGAAAATTGTTAACTGCAAATAACATTTATTACTTTT
>NC_052116.1:2942425-2965080 GCF_012273895.1 Zerene cesonia | reverse complement strand
AAAAATGACAGATTCGAAATTCAAATGTAATATTTTTTTATAATTAATTGTAACAGTATTTATGGCCAGACTAAGTATTTCTTATTTGTGTTTTTAAAATATGTAGATATAATTTATTTCAAAAACATTCTGAAAAAAGAATCACAAATTTATTGATTTAAACGTTTACCATCAGCTTCACTACATATTAGTAGCATATTTACTGTGAAATAAAATTTTCCCTTCAGAAAAAAGAAGTTCCAAATATTTTATATAAGCAAATTGTTTGATCGTAGTGTCTGGAAAACTTCCACACCATCTCTTAGTCTATTTTTCACCTCGCCCATACATAAGCTCTATCGTGAGTCAACTGTTTGCATTTTAAGCGAGCCAGCACTTCTGCTTATCTATGAATAAAATAGTTCTAGACATAAGCAGTTACAGACAAAGTTATTTTATGGCTGCGAGTACTATTAATGCGTCTGAGTTGCATTTGTGTCTCGCTAGAGTATTTATAAGGGTTGTAGTCTAGAGTGTAGGGTAGACGTATTTTTAAGATGTTATAAAATTAAAGTCAGTGGTTAATAAAATCTTATTGTATTTCTATTTAAATATTTCTGTAACAATACTTGGAAAATCATGTGTTTATAGTAGGGTTCTATCTATTTTGTCCTGGACGTCCTGGAGAATATCAATGTACGGAGAAAACGCCTTTAGCTTTGGGAGGTCCATGGCGTTGGTACAATATCGTCTACTTTCTTATTCGATGCTAATTAAAACATTATCTATACTAATATTATAAAGCAGTAGTTTGTTTGTTTGAACGCACTTATCTCAGGAACTATTAGTTCGATTTGAAAAATTCCTTCAGTGTTAGATAGCCCATTTACTGAGGGCGGGCCGCTAGTAATCATATAAATTCAATGCTATTTAAATAAGAATACGATCGATTCTGTTTCTTTGTGACGTCAAAGTTGTTAATACACACGACTTATAAATCTTAAGTAAGAAATTACGTTTTTATTTAAGTTTGATGTAAGATAAAACCGTAATTTTTTAATATAATAAATTAAATGAAATTCTAAATTTCCAAATAAATCGTATTTTTGAACCAACATTAGACATTAGCTCATAAAGGTCATTGACGTTTTTATTCTTAGTCGGATAGCATAGTTTAGAAAATATATGAATAACTAGCTGCGCCCTGCGTTTTCACCTGCGTAAGTCCGTATCCCGTAGGAATATCGGGATAAAAAGTTGCCTATATGTTATTCGAGTTGTCCAGCTGTCTACGTACCAAATTTCACTGCAACCGGTTCAGTAGTTTTTGCGTGAAAGAGCAACAAACACAAACACAACCTTACAAACTTTCTTAGTAGGATTAGCAGGGTAGTAGGATTATTAAAATTTAATTACGCATTAAGTTTAACGTTAAATGTCAAATTTTCAGCCTAAAGCGACATGATAATTACAGCAGTTAATTTTTGTGTACAAAATTAGACTACTTTACCTACAAATTACGATCCTTTTATAAATTTACTGAGAGCCCATTGCCTACAGTTTGTTGACGTTGAAAACAAAACCTGTAAAGGTGTCTTCACAAGAGCTACGTTTTAAGAGTAAAATAAAAGCTTATAAAGAAATCGCATAGGTGTTAAGTATTCTATTTAAATGATTTCTAGCCTACAAGACTCAGCTATTTTCATAGTAATATGGATTAAGACAATCAGGAAATAGGAACAACTTTGAACACTAGTTGATGACAAATATTACTCTATCTTTACGTGAATTGTTAAATGGGTGAAGGTTAAATAGCCGTTATTTTTATGGCGTAAAATTCTTAAATTTTACGTAATATCCTTCTTCTGACAATATCAAACGCAATAATGATAATAAATAACGAATATGATCGAGCAAATGTTGTGATCAAGGAAAAAGAATCCTTACTTCCGACCTATATTTCATGAACATGAAGATAAAGCACCTACTTCATGTAATAAAATAATAAATTCTTATGGAATATCGCTGATATTTAGATTGAAATTGTCAAAGATTAATGGAAAGAGGAATCAATCACTTTTTTATTTCTGAAATTTACAATCTAAATTATTATAATATTGTGATATAAATTTGTGAGGTATTATGCCATGAGTAGTCAGACTGAGCGGTTCATTAAGTTCACTTCGCAGCTTACTGGAGATGACAAAGCAAAATTTACATACGTCATATTTCATCCCATAACCTAAACTAATCTAATACCTAAAATTTGATCAAGAATCGTCTACATTATGAGTTAGGAAACATAGTAAAATATAACGAAATTTCCATAATATACCGTAAATATGTTCCCAATGGGTTTCATAGACCGTACCGATTCGTAATAATGACCACGACGTGAATACAAATTGAGTAACGATCTCTATAATACACTTTATTGTAAATAAATAACCGCATCACGTATGAAAGGCTTTTATAGCGTTGATGAAAATGAGGCAAAGTAATACTATTTCCTGTACGACCCTATTAAGAGGGTAGGAAGTGAAAGGGGTTATAATTTTCACAGATATGTATTCAACTATGACGTCATCCGCTTAGCTGCAGGTGTTCATTTTAAGTTGGCTGCGTTTTGCCGCGTGATGACAATGTGTCTAAAGATACTTTTGAGTTAAAAGCTCCCGCTTTTTAAAATTAGAAAATTGATGGTTACTAAGTTTTAGAAGCATTTTTTTGTTTCTGATATTTTAGTGCGTGTTTAATTAAGTTAAGGTAGGATGAAATTTGAAACTATATATTTGATACTACTTAAAGTTGCATTTTTTTTATTTTTAATTAATAACAGTTGGAAGTTTTTTGGCTCGCATTCATGTTCGGTTTTCCTATTTTAAATAATAAGCTAATGCATTTAAGAATTTAATTTTAATCAGATATCTTCATAAACATTCATAACATGTAGGTGCGTTAGACACCCACGACTTCGACTACGAAAAAAGTTAATTTTTTTAGGCGGGAAACCTTAATTTCCCTTTTTCTTAAAAAAGCCATGCATATATGCAACAGCTACAGAAATTTTCATTAAAATTGGTCGGAATATTAAGATATTGGTCGGAATATATGCACGAAATGTACAAAATACTTCGTATTACTCAGGATCAAAAATACACATTTAGTATTTTCTTGTGTTTGGTTTTACGCGAGTATTATACATTTAGAAATTAAAAACTTTTCAACGGATTTTAAACGCGATTTATTCATTATATTATTAACCCGACGTTTCGAACACTACAGCGAGCGTGGTCACGGGGAGACTGGACCCCCGTTTAAAATCCGTTGAAAAGTTTTTAATTTCTAAATACACATTTATTTATTTATATAGATTATAGTTTCACATGGACATCACTGAAACTGCAAAGATTTAAGAACAAATGTTATAAGTGAATTATGAGTTGGGAAACTTGTTATTGCGTGGCTTTGATGAAGTCTGGATTTCTGGAAGCATCTGACAAAGATTAATACCGATCAGTCACAACGGGAAAGCAAGGATGATTTATTGGCCATAATATTTCCATCTCTCAGTGTTTTGTATCGAAAAAAAATACTACTAAATCTTGTGAGTGAAAAGTGAACAGTTACAGCGACAGTGATCTCTTTTCCAAAGCCAGTGGCAATTGGAACTCTTAGAATAAGTTGTTAATAAATAAAGATTATTTTAAAATTACTTATTTTATAATAGCTTCTTTATTTAATAAAAACTCTTATATATTGATATTTCTATAAAAGTTAATAGTTAGAAACATGGCCATTTTATCATGATATAGTATAAAATTAAATTGAAAGAAACTAACTCAAAGGACAAGCGTTTTTTTATGTTTTATTTATTTAGGGCTTTTGGATCATCTGATGATGATAGAGATGGAAAAAAAACAAGATAGTGAGGAGTAAATGAAATGGGACTGGGACTCCTTACGGAAGACATTGGGTCTTCGCAAATTTTAAAGACCATAATAATAAGATTATGACTTTTTATCGATATTTTTTATGAAATACGGTGATAGTAACGTAAAGTATCATGTACTTTACTATGCTTCATTCAAACTTATACTACAGTAATTGATCATATGTATAATTTTGACTTTATAAAGGGGACTAACTAAACTAAGTATTAGACATTTTTTCATTTATTTACACTATTTATTTACATCTTATCAAACGTGTAGTGTGAAGTTTCCACATTTATTTAGGGGTGAGGTCGAAGTTAATGAATATTTAAAACTTCTAGAAACATTCTTTCAAATGTACCGTTTTTTTTTAAATTACATTGCTCCCACGCACTGCGCGCATCGTCTGTCACCAAATAGTGTCGTGCAAATTGGTTGGGCCAATATCCAGTTCTGTTTTGACAGCTGTTCGAAACGCCCCTCGCCTAACAATGTTTGTGAATTGAACGTCATGTACTATGTCAATTACACTGGCGGTTGTTTCGATAATTTTATTACCGGTGTCAATGGAAGGATTTATATGTTGGATATCTGTGAACAGTCGTTATGTACGTTCCATTGTATGTTGAAGTGTATACGCGTTATGTTATGATGCTGCATGCACGTATTTGTTACTTTGTATGCGTTTAGTTTTGAATTGGTAAGATTGGTTGATTTTACGGATAATGGGGATATTATACTATTTATCTTGGATCATATGTTTGATCCATTTTAAATGACAATTTGATTTAATGAGAAAATTAATCATTTCTTTATATTACATTATCCAATAAAATTGACCCATAGATCTATGATCCAAGATAAATAGTGTGATATCCCCCTAACATCCGTTCGGATGTATGTGAAGATATCACTCTGTCTTACGACAATGTGGATTAAGTTTATTTGTCAAAAACAAATAAAATTACAGTATAAACAATTTTAAACAATAATAATATGTTCAATGTGTAAAAGTACTTATTCGAGAAACAAGTAGAGTATTTCTGACTTAAAACTATACAATCAAATCAAATAGAACTATTAACTGTGAAACAATTTAAACTTTATCATTTATTGTAATTGTTATCCCTTTATAGTAAATATTATGCCGAACATAAACAGACATCTTATGTTTTCATTAAGTATTGAGCTCTGTTGTATTATACCTAATGAAAAATGCAATAGACAATGAAGTTAAGAGACAATTTACATATTCATTATTTGAACTATTAGAGTGTTGCTATGGTCACAGTCTTTGAAGCGATCAAAGATCTTTATCATTTGCTAGTCTTAATTCTATGTGACTAATATCTTTTATTTGTAGTGTACAATATCATTATTCGCCTAAGTCATTTACAATAAATAGCTAGACAATAGAATGCCAATCGCCCATTAAAACGTCAAAATCCCTGAGCATAGCTATATAATATATTTAATCAAATTAACACCTTATTTCATGGCAGTAATGTTCAAAGTCTATTGTGTCGCTCATTAGAAAACTCTGCCTAATACACGAGAAGGCAGAGTTTGGTATCGCACACTCTTTGAATGTGATTGCGAGTCAAGATGTATATTGTACGCCATAGCCTTTATATAACACAGGGAAATGTAATACCGCATATAGATATGTCAATAGATTAAAAGTTTATTAAAAGAACACATTAAATACATGACAATTATAAAATAAGACAATTAAACAAAGAAAAATTAAAATTAAGTTTATTAAAAGAATACATTAAATATATGACAATTACAAAATAATACAATTAAACAAAGAAAAATTAACATACAGAGGAAAAAACAGGCCGGAGACAAATGTGTACTATGTTCTTAAAAAGGGTCTTGGCTCAGCATAAATGTCAGAGTCAATGGGACCCTGACGCTGATGTTCTGCCAACACCACTTGAGGGTAGAAATAATGAAATGGAGTTATGTAATGTTTTGGAGGATTAACTGACACGTGATAACGTAACGATGATGTGCAGCTTTTATTTGTCAATAAAACTACGTACTCCGGAGACCGAAAATAAAATCCAGTTACGTTAAAATTTAACTGATTCAAATTAAACAAAATGAGCGTCCTCAATATCACTTTGTTTTACGAGTGCTATAAAATTTTTGATGACTTCATGCCTCTTGTGTCGAAAACATTATTTTTATTGGGCATCGCTTTACAACGGGGGTTCAATCTACATTCGGCTGTAATCGACTCATTATATTGAGATTTCACTCAGCTCATTGTCAATTAAGTGTTTAATAAATATAAATATTGTATTTGCATTAAATAAATACTGTTTTATTGATGAAGATATAACATTACACATGGTTTAGTTTTTTTGTACGTATACCAATTTTCTACTACGATACGGTTGCAGAATTTGTAGCAGGCCCGTTTGTTTGTAGTAATATTATTGAGTAAATAAAATATATTATGATGTATTGATGATATATACATGAACAAGGAAGGTGTAAATTATCACTATTTATACATTATAATTTATTATATACGCATATAAGTATTAAATGATATACTTTCATTATATAGGAACTAAATAACTTAAAGTCATCTTAATTTTATCACATAATATATCCAACTTCCATTTCCACACCAATAATTTTCAAAGTAATCAAACAAAGTAAATCTTATCTGAATGCTATTATACTCGGAACTGGGAATCGTTACTTCCGTATTGATTTTATATATTCAAAAGTAACTTTGCCTGTCTTTTCTTTACACCTAAACCACTCATCATATACGGATGATATCTGGTACAAAGAAAAGACATAATATAGATTTTAACGCGGAAACACTGCATGAAAAACCTGCAACTGCGTAGACAAAAAAAAAATAGATATTCCGTTGACTAGCAGGCGAAGCCGCGGGTGAAATGTTACTTTATATTGTGACCATTCAACACAAACCCACTCAATGGGAAACGCATCCCGTAAAATAAGTTTGTTTACATTGCTTCCTCAATGACCGCTCCATGAAGTTTGAAGTTATTTTGACATAGTTTTGTGCTAGTCAATGGTCATTCAGAAAACAGGCTGACGCAGACACTGCCCATCCTAAGTAAACATATTACAAGTAAACACTCTAACGTGTATCTTTCGCGTATCGAGTAAATAGAATACAAGCTTCATCCTCCGTGGGCGTCTTTTAGTTTTGGATTCTAAATCATGTCCTTTTTCATTGCTAGCTTCCCGCGACATTACCTGCGTAGTCAGAAAGATTTAAAAACTCTCAAATCTATCTGTAGTCAAATGAAAAAGAAAAAGGTCTATCAAACTAAATAATATGTGAAATCGCAACTGAGCTGAAGGTTCGTCTTATGGTAAGCGACACCGCCAATTAACATTTGCAGGTTCAAATCCTACTAATATTATAAATGCGAAAGTTTGTAACGATGTGTGTGTGTGTTTGTTGCTCTTTCACGCAAAAACTGCTGAACCGATTGCAATGAAATTTGGTACGTGTTAATTATCATGTCGCTTTAGGCTGAAAATTTTATAATTACAATAGATTTAACGTTAAACTGAATTCATAATTAAATTTTAATAATCCTACTACTCTACTAATCCTATTAATATTAAAAATGCGAAAGTTTGTAAGGATGTGTTTGTGTTTGTTGCTCTTTCACACAAAAACTACTGAACCGGTCGAAATGACTGAAATTTGATACGTAGATAGTTGGACAACTGGAATAACATATAGGCAACTTTTTATCCCGATATTCCTACGCGATACGGACTTAAGCGGGTGAAACCGCGGGGCGCAGCTAGTGCGGTTATAGGGAAAGGATTGATGAGGGGAATCGAGGAATAGATTGGGAAGGGTTAGTAATATGTTACTGTTTCACGCCGGACGTCTGTAGAGGTGTGGTACTTCACCTGGTGCGAACTGGCCCAATTCGAGACGTGCACGACGAATCACAAACAAAATAAACAAAATCCTCTGAGGATTAAATGTGTGAACCACACATTAGATGATATTCAGTGAATTCGAGGATTAACCGGATAGTTTTAAGTTTCGAGCTTGCAATGTAATATTTTGCTATAATTGTAGCGTCTGTGTTGCTTGCTAGTTTCGAAGTTTGGTGTTTCATTTGTTGTAGAATGTTTGGTGTGAGATGCAAATGAACTGTTTGTAAACTATGTTGTTATTGGTGCCGTAAGGGAATATAACGTGTATGAAGCTCTTTTATTATATGCTCCTTGGATAAACTATTGTTATCAATTGACCAATGATATTTATTTCAGAATCATATCTATGGTGTAAGTGACTGAAATATCAGAATGTATAAATACTTACCTTGTAATGCCCTACTAATACAATTATTTTAACGAAAGTTGTACTCGTTTGTTTGTTTGTCCTCCTGTCACATCGCAATGGTGCGGTTTGTGTCCTGAGATAGTTAGACTACAGAGTGACATAGGCTACTTTTTATTGCAGGGAAATATTACCACTAGATCCATAATGATGAGCATTGGAATTCGTTACAAATTTATAAATTCTGATAGATGACGATATATTCAAAACGAGCGGTCCGCCCAGGCTTTGCCCGTGGTACACATATAGCCTATAATATAGCCTTCCTCAACATATGGGCTATCTAACACTGAAATAATTTTTCAAATCGGATCAGCAGTTCCTGAGATTAGCGCGTTCAAACAAACAAACAAACAAACAGACTCTTCAGCTCTACAATATTAGTATATATGTGACATGCATGACAACTGTTCTTTGACCTAGCGAATGAAGCCACGGGTAACAGCTAGTATGTTTAGAATATTTTAATACCATTACACTAATACGTTAAAATTTGAGTGATTTAAATATCAGACCCATAAATACGTGTTGCCACTAAAAGTAATCTTTTTAAGTGATTAAGTAGCAGTGTTCATTTAGAAGTGATAATAAATGCACGTAATAAAATCAGAAGCCCTCGTGAATACAAAAATACAATAAATCAAAAAAGAGCAAATAAATAGGAAAAAGGCGCGTAGATGTGTGTTTTGGAAAATTTACACACCGTTTGTTTTCCGAGTTTATTTGATCGATGTCGTAGCGGAAAAAAAACGTGGATGGCTTTGTTTGAAAATCGGAGGGGCGAGGTCAAGTGGGCACGCAGTTCTGCGAATAACTACAGTTTAGCATAATTGTATTTGTTTTCACACAAAAGTTGAGGATGTTTTGACAAGAGCTGGGCAAGTTCTTTTCACTGGGTATAAGAATTAATACTAATGGTGTTTTGCCTGTTGTGAGCTGGATGTTAGCAGGTGTGTTTCAGGTGAAAGCACCGTGTTACACTAAGCTTGATGTTAAGAATTATTTTTTGTGTCATACAGTAATAATTAAAAGATTTCCCATTCGTTCTATATTAGTAAAGCAAGTATTTATATGTACAAGCAATCCAATCACATGCCAAATGAATCTGATTAAAACCGTCCACGAATTTGTATTACACACGAAGTTTGAGTTTGTTTAGGACTCACGAGTTTGCACTGTTTGTCGCAGTACTTGCATTAAATACTCCGATAGAGTAAATTAAATGCATGCCATGCTATGAGTGGTTATTTAATATATGAATCCGCTTTTTTTCCAAAGCTTATTAAATTTGAAGGTTTAGTTTTTAAAATCACACACCAATAAATCCACCACAATTAGAATCTATAGATAAAAAGTATCCAATCACCCAAGTCAGTTCATACCCTGTTTGTATACCAAAATTCAGAAAAATCCATTCAGTAGTTTCAGCGGACAAAGATCCAAACGAATAAATTTTCAAATTAATAATATTAGTGTGATTATCTCATATATTTTAAAATCAAAATATATGTATACTATTCATTCACTTTACTACTTCCCTCACGTTGAAATCAAACACCAAGGTTGATGGTAGTAAGGCGCACAGCCCAAACTACTGAACCGATCGGGTTGATTTTGCATGCTACTATGATGAAGGCTAAGATTGGGTTTTGATGAATTAAGGGAATAAAAAAGGGCATGAAAGTTTGCACCACGAAAATTCATTTTGACCAAGCAGGCGGAGCAGCGGGCAACAGCTACTGGTATATAAAACCCTTATTTTTTATCAATATAATAAGAAAAATACAAACAGATTAAAAATTATGTATTATACGTCATTTAACGTTTAACCATTTCGCACAATCTGTTACATTCGCGCCAATGTTTCATTCTGGGTGGCGTAAATTAAATTTATTTAACCTAAAGAAAGTAGTTCAACGAATAATTTACTTTTATATTGTGTGATAATATACTGAGTGATAACTTTTGGCATTCAAAAAGTAAAAACTGAATTAAAAATATTAAATTACGGTACAAAATTTCATTATTTCTTTATAATTACTAGCACCTGATTGAAAACTGATGAAAAGATTGTAAATAAAAGCCTCTGTAAATAAGTTTTCTTATTTGTGTACAACATCGTATTTTTTGGTTATTTAGTAAAATGCCAAAAGCATTTATTATAGAAGATTTAAAATAACTTTTTAGTTTAGCTTTAGTTAAAATTTTGTAAGACTTCTGAGTTCAATAGAAAAATTATTCTTACGTCGTGTATTGTAAAGGTATTAAGTTGAAAATTCAAAATGAATGAAATGAAGAAATGAGCGAACCGTCAAATTAAATTAAAATTCGTGTACAATAATTAAAAAGAATTTATTATAAATATAATTGATTATAATTTTATCAAATAATAAACTTGTATAAACTTTGAATTGAATTATTATGTAAGGCATAGATTTTAAACAATAGGCCTATGTCGAGTATACTGAAATATATAAAAAATATTTGCATACCTACGTTCTTTGAAATAAAACAAAAAATCAAAATCCGAGGTACAAGTAATTAACATTTTTAGCACTTACTTTAGAAATATAGTATATGTTTTGCCGCTTCTGAAATCATTTTTTTTATAATTTTTTTATGTCATCGTCGACAATATCATCTGATGGTAAGCGTAAGCGGTAAGGTAAGCGTTGAGGCGTAAGTTCGATATTACAATTAAACTTTTTTTTTCAAATACTCCACAATAAATGACAACTCATTCGAGCAATGACACGCTCACACTGGGGCAGTATTCATGATTCCATCACACTCAATGTTTGTTAAAACCGTGAGAGGTGAGAGGAGAGGACAGGTGTAGCTTATAAATCCTTATCTTTGCTTATATTATAAATGCTAAAGTGTATTTGTATGTCTTTCTTTCATGTGCGAGCAATGTTTTATATTTCTATGTTATGACTGATTACTATTATTTGTTCTTTGAAACAAGGAGGATGGACTTTGGATTATTATTAAAATTACTAAAATTCCAAACGACGACATTTCGACAAACATTTCTGAGCCTACAATCGGCAGTTAAAGATGTTAACACCTAGACTAACAAGGCAGTCAACACCCTCTTAAATTTAAGAAAATAATTGAAGTCATGAACTTTACATTGGTAACATTTAACAACAAACCCCGTTTATTATATTATGAAATCCGTAAAAAAATAATTTTAAAGATTAATAAATAGTTAGATACTACAAAAGAGCCTTGAAAGTGAAACGTCAAAAAGATCTTGAAGAAATTCGCTTGTTCAAAAGAAATTCGCCTTAAAAAAATAAATGAGAATCCTTTGAAAACGAAATTTCGTGCGAAGGTCACTTACACAAATTAAGTGTCATTGACAAGTGTTTTTTTTACCCACGATAAAAGAAGGGAACTATTTTAGACGATTATTGTATAAAAAATCCGTTTCAATTATCCGGACTAGGCCTACTACTTACTAACTGTGATTAAGAATACAGAAACTGTTTTTTCAATTGATTCTATGCTCATGTACAGTACAACAATCTCAGGCAGAATTGCAATGAATATTGAATTAACTAATATTTAAAAGAGTTCCGATAAAATTCTGAACAAAGATTATCGACCCAATGGAGATAATTATATAAACGTTTGGTAAAGTCACGTTTTTATATAAATAACAATTATCACTTGAAAATACGACGACACAACACGACGATGTTTTTAAATCAAAATATATTTAATTGTATTGAAAATACGAGTAATTGACACTATTTCATATTATTCACTTTCACCAGATTTGTAAATACTATTTCTGTTGTTATTGAGAAGGTAGTGCTTCTAAAAAGTCTAGTTGTTGATATAAATGATTGAGTTCCGAAGACGCTACAGATGCGAATTTAATCAAATGACAAAGTAATGATTATAAAATTACTAATAAAGTTTGTCTTCTCTTGTAACTACGCGGATTTCCTTTAGGAAATAAATTGTGTAACGTCTGAAATTAATTGGTTGTTAAAATGATTTGTAGGCTGCGATAGAGTTAACAATTCATTGTATCAGATTGTTTCCGCTATATATATCTTTTATAATGAGAGGGAGGGCTAAAGTTTATTATATTTAAATTGAAGGCGGAAAATTGAGATTTCTGGCAATAACAGTTTGTTGTTCTCTAATGAAGCGTGTTTTTTTAAATAGTTGCGAATTTCATTTCCAGTTAGAAACTACATAATTGAAGTTATTCTCCTCTTCAAAAATGAATGTTCGCACACAAACTGTAGAAAATAAAAGTCGGTGGGTTTATCATATACTGTGCTTCTATGAGAATGTCTTTATTAGAAAACAGATCAAATGTCCCGGGTATAATAGACACTCCAACTAAAAACGTTTGACCGAGCAAGATCCCTGGACTGCCAGATGTCACGTATTTCCTGACTAACGAAATGTGACCGATTGAGTGGTGTTAGAGTTATATGATCATAATTCCATACTAGCTTACTTGGATGACAAATTTCGCAGTATCAGGCAATCGAGGTACATGAAAAATTTACTTACCTCACATAAATTCTTGCTGATTTTTTTGTACGTCTTAGTCAATAGCGTTAATATGTTGTACGTATAGCAGTGGTGGTTCGGTGATGAGGACCTCGGACTTATAAAAAATCGATTAGTCGGGGTTCAAGACCGTGAACGTACAGGAAATAAATTGATTTTTCATTTATCTGCACACATACACTACATGTGAATAACATTACCACTGCTCGAAGGTGAAGAAAAACATTGTGAGGAAACCGGCATGTCCGAGAATTAAAAGTTCGACAACATGTGACATCTGTCGATCCGCACTTGACCAACGTGGTGGATTATGCCGTGGACCCTCATAAGCGGCCTGTGTTCC
The DNA here is from genome assembly GCF_012273895.1 of Zerene cesonia. Classification (NCBI taxonomy): domain Eukaryota; kingdom Metazoa; phylum Arthropoda; class Insecta; order Lepidoptera; family Pieridae; genus Zerene; species Zerene cesonia. The sequence continues at coordinate 2,951,912 of NC_052116.1, read as the reverse complement.
AGCAGTGGGAACACATACGGGCTGATGATTTACAGATGTTTCAAATCTCCTAAAATAATCACTGCACTTACATTCCGACACCATTTATACATATGTAAAATATGTTGGCTCAACAACTTTTTTAAAACTTTTTGAAAAAAGACACGCCGATCCAACAGGTTACTTATCTTCTTAAGCCAATTTTAATACGTCTGTACTTAGAAGTACAAGGGTATTTATTATCCACGCGCATGACAGTGAATATGACATGTATTACTCATATAATGTATATATTTTTTTATGTCACAGTCGGCAATGGAGCTGTTGATACGCCTGATGGTAAGCGCTACTAGAGGCATAAAGTCCATTGCAGAGCTTGCGCCTCTACAAATGGATTGCCGACTTTAAATTGGGAAGGGATTAAGAAAGGATTGGCTGCAGGAATAAAGGAAAGGACTGGGAAGGGTAAGGAAAAGGATGTGTGAACGAACGAAACACAGCAAAATGCTATTTCACGCCGGTCTGCTGTGGGGGTGTAGTACTTCTCTGATGCGAGGTGGCCCAATTCGTGCCGAAGCGTGCTCGAATAACACATACAGAATATATTAATCTCTCTCTCTTTAAACTCTCACATTCTTCTCACAGTTGTGTGAGAAATGCTCATATAAATAGTTCGAAGAAGCTGATAATTTAAACGCATCATGTAATGCATGTCAATGAGCTATTCATAAATAGAAGGGTTGAGGTTCAGTCATTGTGAAATTATTCCAAGGGATTGTATGTGCACGCCAAAGAAAACTAGCGAAAGCAATTGGAAATTTACTTGACAACGTATTAACAAATTTGTGTTCGCTTCGCTTCGCCATTCGTCTCGCTATTCGCATGTGTAAATGCGGTATCAAGTACATGAATTTGTTGTATTTTAATTTAACACATATTTAAACTTGTCGCTGTTAATGTTGTGAAAAGCAAATGATCAATTGTGATGTTTATTATCTGATTTCATACATATATTTATACAAAATTTTACTGCCCTTTTTGGTTATCTCTTGCGCAATTTCAGTAGACCGATAGTTGTTACCGTGGTGTGAAAAAGTTATACATCAGATTAGATATACATTAATACACAGTTCATAAAGTTAAAGATAGTAAATTAAAAACAAACATTAATTATGATTCGCGTAAGCCAATCATTAGTTTACATTCTAATCTTCTTAACCCCTTGATACTCAATTCACATAATACAAAGGATAGCGTGTTGACATTTAATTTGGTATTATTTTATAATGAAATTACGTGGCATTGTATGCCCTTCCCTAATACTTGCATGTGTTGCCTCACGCAGAGAACACGAAAAGCCGTAATAACTTATAAATTACGATGTTTTGTTTCAATATTGTAAGCAATTGGTAATATTGAAGTTTGTGTTTTGAAGGTTGGTGAACGATCTAATTTTATAAGCATTTTATGAATACTTCTTGATAACTGTGTGATATGAGAAAGGGAAGGGAAGTGTACTACAAATGTCCTATTATCAATGCCATACATACAACTAATTCTACTGATAAACATCTAATCTAATATTACTTATATTAGATTAAAAGTTTGTATGGATGTTTGATATATTTTCACGCGAAAACTTCTGTTGGGATTTGTATGAAATTTGATACAGAGATAATCTATAGTCAAGATTAATAATTAGGCTACATTTTAGCCGGGTACCACGCGAGAATATCCGCAGGTTTCAACTAGTTTTATATAACGATAAAGAATATAATTTATTTTGTATGGCTATCCATACGTACGTATACGTTGGTTTTGAGCGATATATATGAATGCGTCTGTATTTAAAAAAAATTCCGAGTCAATACAGACTGAGCTTGTGGTTCGGTTAATGGTAAGCGATCACCACCATGAATGAAAAGGACCTCTGCAAATGATAAATAAATGAAAATTTTAAACGTAAAACAGATGTTATAAGATACACGTACAAACCAGGTGTTTCAAGCTCTAGACTGATATAACATATTTGATATAACCACTCTATAGATCTTCTGTGCGGGCGTGGAAACCTCCCGAGCGTTAACTAATTAGTACTGAGACATGGCCCAAATTCCGGTATAATTACATATATCATGTCTATATTATATATATATCTTAAATACATATATACATCATTTGTATAAATGAATCCCATATGGTGTTACTCATGTTTGGTAACAAAAATCAATACAGAAAATTGTAGAGTAGTTATGTTATTCTAAAAATCAGAGTTTATATGTTTTTCTCTTATTTTGAAAGGTATTCAGAAGACTATAAACGCAAGCATAGAATATACTCACCTTCATTGGCGGATATAGTAGGTAGAACACAAAACCTCTGACTCCTTAATACATTTAAGGTAAAAGCAGTAAATGAGTGAGAGTGGAAACAAAACAACTTGAAGCTTCATGATGGTTCTTTGTGAATAATATGACGCTACGGTAATGTGTACATTAGTCTCTACTACATACACGAGTATGTATACGGATGCACTGTTGAAAAAATGCTGTGTTTGTAGTTGTGTTAGGATACGGGTGCGCTCGAATGCATGATTACCCATACCTTAAAATTGATTTTTAAATATTACGGATCAGGATAGTTATAGTATTATATTTTGGTGCAATATCCAATTTGAATTAATTATTAAAAATCATGTAAATTTAAACTACTTATTTTATGTAATATTATTGCAATGTTAGATTGTAGTATATTTGTTGTAAACCATAAAATGCCACGCTCAATTGATTCTTAATTACAAATTCACTATAACTTCCTACCTTTAAATATTTTATAGACAAATCTTTTATTATATACTAGCGGTTCACCCTGGTTTCACCAGCTTTTTCTCTTCATGAGAATCTTCCTTATGAATAAACAATAACGTTAAAAAAATGCCTGCTTATTTGATTGAGCCGTTCTCAAGTATTTCGCTTCGCAACAATACATATGTCGATTCATTTTTGTCATGTTTCATTATAATTCATTAATGTAGCATAAAACAAGTCTCAATAATTTGTGTTCAAATTCAATATGGCATTATTCTATAATTACTGTATTTTGTAAGCGAAAGTTTATTGTTGACCTCTCTCTATTTTATTGTTCTGACCGCTCTCGCTTGCCAACGAATAAAAATATAGGTTATAGGCATTATTTGGGTTCCAAATCAGTAGTTCTTTGATTGATTTATTAAGATATCATTTGGCCGTGTCGCCGTAACGTTTTGTTCAATACGTCACGGCAGAAACAAATTGCCGATGTAATCTCTCATGTATTTATCAATCAATTGGGATACGTATTGTCTCCGAATAGCCGCCCTTCATTTGTTAAGGATGTCTCAGAATTGTCAAAGGAATATTACATATTTTCGTGCACAAAAGAATTCGTATTATCTCTGGAGCATAAGGGGTGTTGTCAAATATTTTGAGAACGTTTGCCTATGAATTGAGTTAATATATTTTTATAACAGAGATATTTTCTTTGGCTTAGATTTCTGTATTTATTAAACTTAGTATTTTTAGTACGCCAAAGTAATAAAGTTATTATAACCTAATATGTGACTGGAAATATATGAGAACATACAGAACTACTATCTACTAGTTTCAGCTCGCGCCTTCACCCGCGTGGCTAAATGGAATTATGGACAATCCCTGGGTCTTCTCGCATCGTTCCCGATTACATGGGACTTTCGGAATACTATTATTTTGTTCTTCTACGGGCCTCAAACTATCAACCAATCGGTTCAGTGGTTTAAGCATGAAGAAGAGACAGACAGATACAGCTAGTTTGTTATTTACAATAAACAGAATCTAACCAATTTATCATACAGTAATTAAACTTATTTCAAAACAGACAATAGTGTTGTTTGGAATAACGATACAATATATTAACTCGTCCCTGTAATAATTTATACAAACTAAGGAGATCTTGTTATTGAGTAAACATTGAATTGAGATGAAAATTATGTAAATTTACTTATATTTGCTTGCGTATTGTGGAATTAATTTAGTTTTCGTTATTAATAATGACGTAATAAGGTGAGGGCGTTGTTTATTTGAATAAACATTGTTATACGCAACTTTAAAAATCATTTTCGAAATTTGTCATGAGCCCTAAATAAATGCTTTAATTTATATAATTTATTTATATATTAATTACATACCCTTTTTCTTTTATTTATGTTAAAGAGGATAATGGAGTTGGTGGTTTGTCTGATGGTAAGCGATCACCACCGCCCATAAACATTAAGTGGGGGTCTATGCAGTTGAGGTGCTCGCTTTTAAGCGAAAAAGGATTTAAGATTGATAATGAGAATAAAGGAATGAACTGGAAAAGGTGAGGGAAAGGAAACGGACGTCTATTCACACTAGGTATTATAAAATTAATAAGACTTGTGCCTTCATATTTATAATCGCATTAGTATAATCTTATTTAGTTACTTAGTAATATTAATCAATAATATATGTTGGTAAGTGCATGCTTGTAATAATTCATTATATAATTTATGTTATAACTAGAATACTGCTCGCGGCTTTGCTCGCCTGGGCTACAAAATTATAACGAACTTCGTGTATATTAGGAGAGGCGGTATGACATTTTTTGACGACTTTAGAGACGAAATTTTTTTAAGTATTTATTTTGGCAAAAAGTTATTGAGAAACCTTTACATTGTTCTAAAAGACCTATCTTATGACACCTCATTTCATTACGTTTACGTTCACCTCATAATATTTACGTTATATATATTCGTGGTAAAATATTTTAAATAAAATGTATCCTATAATTTAAACTTATATTGATCTATCACCGTACAAAACTTTTTCAAAAATTTGCCCAGTAGTTTAAAGAGTGGAGAGACGCACATACAATCTTTTTTTCTATCAAGTATTCTATTTAAAAATATTTTATGTATAAGAATGGTCTGGTTACTGTGACATTACATGTTATGTTTTATATAATATTGTTATAGTTTTAAAAATTAAAAAGGCAACGTGATTGTGTCTATAATATTACGTTTTGTTATAATAAATATGAGGTATAAAAAAACACTTAATGCCGCAAGGAAAGAAAATAATCCCCTCTGTTAATATCATAAAATTAGTTTGGTTCAACGCAGACTGAGGTCACCGATCTTATAAGACTCCATTATTAGGAGCTTATGGCTGATACGCCACTAATTTAAACTTGGAACTTTCTGTGGAGATATTAACGAGAAAACTATAGAGTTAGTGCAATCGCAATTCGCGACCATCACACTTTTACTGTAAATTTCGACAGTTTCCGCACCCAAAAATGTCCCTAAATTAAGGGTCTTTTAAGGCTTAAAATGGTGATGTGACAATATAATGATAGGATTATATCTACACTAATATTATAAAGCGGAAGGATTTGTATTTTTGTTTGTTTGTATGTAATGAATAAACGCAAAAACTTCTGGACCGATTTTAAAAATTCTTTCACCATTAGAAAGCTGCACCTTCACTGAGTGACATAGGGTATAAATGTACCACGGGCGAAGCCGGGGCGAATAGCTATCTCTTCATAATTATTTGTATACTGTAACGAACTCTAAACGTTTCGGGTTATTAAACATTGAAAATTTAAGTCACCTGTATATACCATCTTTTAATTACAAAAGGAAACATCAAGGAAAAAGTTTGAAGCACAAAGCATTAACAAGTTTGAGCGAGAAATAACAGTTGTACTATTATTAATTGTAGCGCAATACACAGGAAGTGCCAAGAGCGAAGTTTGCTCTAAATTAAAACTACACACTCGTACGTCAGTTGAATTATTAAGGGTTGGTCATAATCTAAAATCGAGGTCGTCGATCCCCTCAGGGCAAGCCACTTGCACACGGTGGCTTGAACTGCAATGCACCAATGTAATATAAAAAATAAAAACCAGTGTACTGTAATAACGAACTGAGCCAGTGATGGGAGCTGTTTTATTTTATATAGCGTGAACTTTATTGACTGTACATCGATTGGTCTAAGTAAACGGTTTGTTTTTATAACGATAACAGAATACGGTTAAATTATTACATACTGTTGTCAAGGTGTATGTTATGCAATCTGTTAAGTAGTTACGTTTTTTACGAAATATTACTATGGTAAATGTGATTCGTGGCACAGTTATTTATTTTTTAGGCTGGATGTTCTTCTCTTTCTTACTTTGTTTTTATTCCGTCTTTTCGTAGGTATTTATTGTCATTTTTATTGCGTCATTTTTTGTCATTTTTACCTTCTAAAGAAAGTCTTCAATTAGTCCAAAATACTGATAAAACTTATCCAAAATCATTTCAACGATAACATAAGTACGAAAAAGAGGCAACAGTTCTACATATTAATTATTCAGCTATCAAAATCATTACTCGCTACAAGCTTCAATCAGATATATCCGTAAACAGCAGCTGCAATTACCGCGGTCTCAAAATCAGCATGTTAGTTGGGAGAACAATCAATTTCTCGATGTCAGAACAGGTAAAATAGTGCAATAACTCCGAACTTGTTAACTCGAGGTCGTTTATAAAGTCCCTTGTGTGTACGAACGGCATCTGTCGTCATTTATCACTAAGTTCATGCAAAGAAGACTTCATTCGTACACAGAAATTGAATTTCGAAGAAAAGATTTTGGGTACTAAGACCGAACTGCGTTGGCGGGAATGTGCTCTAAATGTTTTTGTACAGTATTATAATACATCTAAATAACATTTAGGAAAATTTGGTAATCATTTAAGTCAAATTTACTGCTTAACAGCAATTAAATGTGTATGTGTATGATTCAATAATTTGGTATATTTTAAATTTCAAATAACGAAATGTAGATATTCCCGATATTTGAACATTAAGTCGAAAATAATTAAGAGAACACTTTTATCTATAAAGGACAATTTAGTGAATCCGATCTAAATTTAATAGCCTTTGAAACGAAATTAAACTCCTAACGATGGAATAATCTCAAAGCCTTTAAGCTCTCTTCAAACTAGCATACGTTTTAATTACGAACGCAACTTCTTAATTTCTCACTAGGGAAATGTGAAGCTTTCATTGAAACGTCAGGCTAAATTGATGGGCTCGGCCTGTGACCAATGGTTGAAAGCTAAAGGCGCTTTAGCGTCTCGCGTCAGTCGCACGACCGAAGCCAATGTGGCCACACGCTTCTATTTTGTGGACACCGGTTGCCACGCGGTTTGGCGCCACGTGATTTGCCGCGTGCGCAAGCAAGCCTTCTTATTTTGAAATATCGTGCGATTGTTGTGCTTATCTTTTAATTTACGATTAATTTTACAGTCTACGCGTGTTATAAACTTTATAAGAGACTTGTTTTGTTTACCATAGAGATGAACATCCTTGAAGGTGAAGGACGGGCATGATTAGTGATTAGTGATAAGTGATAATGACGTGACGATAACTTATCAATATGAGAGCTGCGTTAATACTCGTGTTTGGCTTCCTGTTTTGCCCGAAACCATCATGTTCCAACTTGGATAATTTAGGTGATTTGCTGCTTTTATCTAATAAGATATAATACACAATTCACGCAATTCAGTAGTTTAAAATATATGGAATATTATTGTGTGTTATATTGTATGCAGTATTTAAAGCGTATTGTATTGAAAGCATTTTTGTCTGCATTGCTTTAGCGCATGCATATTTGATTCAATTCATGTTTTATTTCGTACCTTCGTTCAGAGCTTTTGTTTTTGTACTTAACAATATTTTTATTTTGAATTTTTTCTCTGTTGAATATGCCTAATTTATTATTCTGTATTGTATATTCTATTTACGTTTTTTTTAAGCTGTTATAACATGTATATTTAATTTATATATATACAATTTAATTTATGTATATAAAGAAAATAAGTGCTTATATTAATAATTATTCTTTTTCAAATTAAATAAAAATAATAAACATCATTTCTAGAGCATTGCTTCATATAAAAATAACTCGACACACAACACGACATAATTTTTCATGTTGAGATCGTCGCGATAACAATTAATTAAGTTTTTTTTAAGGAAATTTAATATAATATTGGAATTTACAAACGACGAAATATTATTAAGAATGTTATTTGCATTTTTTGAGATAAACGCTATTTTGAGCTGATATTAGAATCGCTCATTGTTTACAAACAACTTAATCAGCGATCACAACGGGAGGTCAATGAAAATGCAGTTAGATTAGAAATTCTCATTCACTGCAGTTCAATTTTACTATCATTTTAACGGTAAGACTCATTGTCTTTGTTATTAAGCTATAAATGTTCTTTGCCTTTTTTATTTCTAATAAAAAAATCAAAATACATGTCCCATATTTGATACTTTCAGAGAATAATAATAATGTTTTGTTAGTAAAGACGCGCACAATAATTATACAGAATTGTTCAAACAGCAATAGAATAACAAAAAGCACATTACAAAATCACATTCTTCTTGCTTTTTGTGAACGTTGGTTTACAACAGATTCTCTTAGTTTCATCTAATTCTAACAGAAGCAATAGAATGCTATCTTTTCCAAATAAAGTCCATGGGTATTTATTACATTAGAATAATACGAATTATTATTCACCCTTTGATGTATTAGGGGAATTAGCGTCCAATTCATGACATTTCTATTCGGTATGCCATGAATGCGAAATAGTGATACATTTAGCGTCCAATTAACACATCTATTCAATTGGAAACAGATCGACAATTTGTGCTTTGATTGCCAAAATTGAAAAAGGTGACGATCTGTGTATATTTATTTTTTGGTAAAACCTTTTTTCGAATTCCTTCGCCGTTTGCATTTTTTCGGCGCTTTTAGCGAGCATCGAGTTTGTATTTTGAACGTGATATTATAATTACATTATATTATGGCATGTTATTATATAATATCAAAACACAACACCTGTAAGGCTGACATAATATTGAATTTATCATTTAATTACATTTCACTCATATAAACTTCAAAATAAATTCAAAATCCTACTTAATATTATAAACGCGAAAGTTTATAAATATCAATGGATGATTGTTACTATTTCACGCGCAAACTGCTAAGTTGATTGTAATGAAATTTTACAATAATATAGCTTATATATTAGTAAAAGATATGAGCTGTGTAAATACTTACAATTGCCCATGGGTTCGTTCATGGGTTACACTGTGCGACGCAAGTAATTTAATATGTGTTTTTATTGAAGTGATTAACATTGCATAGTTATTAAAGATTTATTAGAAAATACACACACAAAGATGTCGTTAATAGTTTGATAGTGTTTGTTGTTAGTTTGATAATCGTCATATCTCTAATAACTATTATGTAAGCCACTTATAAGTTTCCAATGAAACTTGAATTGAGTGAGGGGCCATTGGCGATACTTGTTGATTGTTAATTTTATACTTTTTACTTAGTCTGGCCATAAATACTGTTACACTTAATTATAAAAAAATATTACATTTGAATTTCGAATCTGTCATTT
>NC_052116.1:2918013-2941425 GCF_012273895.1 Zerene cesonia | reverse complement strand
GTAATAAATGTTATTTGCAGTTAACAATTTTCTTTTTTCTTTATTACAATATTTATGGCAAGACTAGGTATACTAGCTTTAGTAAGAGTACTGATGAAATTATATTCAATTTTATATACTAATAAAATACAACACACTATGCGATTTTTATATGAACACAATCTCTTTAATAAAGCTGAAAAAAAAGTAACAATTTTTTTTTATGTTAAAAGTGTATACAATAGGATCCAGTTAGACATGCCCAAGCGCATGCCTGGTGGTCCTGTGGGAGATACCGGTATTTTTTTTTAGTTATTGGCTCGTTGTATTTATGTTTCCTCTTTCTTTTTTACAAGGTAAGTGTTTTATTAACTATAATTAATAATTATCTACGTATAAGATGTTATTTTACTTCGTGAAGATAAAAATGTTTGTGGTGTTTTATAATGTTTATAAACAGACGTATGTATAGTGTTATAGAATATCTCATTTCAATTTAATTGTGTATATATGTATAATAGTATTGATTGGCCAGAGGGGGACCTGAAGCCGATTGACCTTCTACGATCTTTAATGGTAATTTATACAAATCACGATACACGTGTATCAAATGTAGGGAATAGCGATATAAACGTGTGTTTATTAACGTATATGTTAAAAACAATATTATTTTTAGCCCCTCAGGTAGCTGTATAAGAGTACTCGGACGAAAAAACATATATTTTCATGTGACCCGGTCGTGATTCGAGTCGAAATGTACTGACCTTATATTTACGGCTGTTAATTAAAAATTCAATAGAATTCCGTAGCAAACTTGGATTCTTGTCAGCGTAGAGCTAGCAACCGTAGCAGCTACGAAATGCTACGTAATTCTACGCTACTTAAGGTTCTTTTATGCGTAGCGCTCCAACTGTACATGATTTGTATAATGTCGTTAGAAATCTTAGAAATATGCTGGCCTGAGATTATTATAGTGAAAAATTTACTGAAAATACGAGTTCAATTTTACGAACGGATATTAAGTATCGATAGAATATGATGTTAAATAAAGAAGTGTAATTCCTCAAAGACAAAAAATAGATATGTAATAAAATTAATTTTTGATACACGCGATATAGTAGTGGTTGGAATTTATACAGTTTAATAAGCTGGGTAGTAATTCAATTCATTTCATAATAAATAAATGCTTTAAGGAGCCACTACCTTTTTGTAAAATAAATAGAAAAGATTATAAAATAATAGTCCTTATAGATAGGATTAAATAAATTAATAGTCAGTTCACAGCAAAATTTCCCAAAAAATTTCTAAGTAAACCATTACATAACAACAAACCGATTTCGCATCAAAGCAATTCGTAATCCACGCCGACGATTTACATTAAAAAAGGCGCTTTTAAATTCTCAAAAGACCGTCGGCACAAAGGTGTCTTAAGAAACATTTTAATGTCCCCAAAGGCGGCCGTAAACTACAAATGAGGCGGAATATTACACAGTAGCGGATACATTTATCACACTCTCTTTGTCCTAGCTTCACTCGGTCACGATATAAAAGCCAAATTCGCGGTTGTCACGTTTTTAATTAATATACGAGGGAGAGGCCCTTTGTAACACGAAATTCGTCAATTACCATGGCATAATTTCAAAATAAAAATGAAAACGAATAGCCCGTTGTTGGGTTTTGCGGGATACTGGTAAATAAACTTAGGGTTTGTTTAATTTTAACGATTTTATCGTGATATTGATTAGGTTAGGTTAGGTTAGATATTTATTGTGGTCTTAAATTAAAATATCGCTGGCGGCTCTAAGGCTAAATGTCAATTCGGTGTACCATTTTAGAATATATTTAATCTATTTGTATACATTTGTCCCAATTTTTTTGTCGTAATTTTAAATTAAACAAATGTCTGTATGAAAGAGCTATGATTGATTTCTTTTATCATTATGGTGCACCAATAAGCTACAATGCCATTAAATATGGACGTAGTTTTTCATATACAAAACATATACAAAATGAGAATTAAAGACATTGCAATGCATTTAAATGTATCACAGGGGCTAGTTTTTAGGTTTACGTACGTCAAAAGCAAGCGGATAAAATATGCAGCCACATTTCAGGCCATGGACTGAGTGCTAAGTGAGGTTAAAGGTTTGTCAAAAGGTAAGTATAGAAACAAAATAATCACCTCGTATAAGCAGTTCGCCCCGGCTTCGCACGCGGTATAAGCCTTTAGGGATATCCTTGAAAATTTTGGGATATCCCTAATTTTCACTATTTTTCTTCTCTAATATTCCTAAATTTCACCTCTTTATAATATGAGTATAGATTAATGGCCAAGTTCTGGATGTGTGGCTCAGCATCTTGTATATCCTGCTGCTGCATCTTGTATATGTTTAAGCAGCACCAAATATTACTCAAAATAAACAGGCAGACCCAAAAATCTATATATTCCACACCATTTTTTTTAAGTCACGGTCGGTAATCGAGCTGGTGGGTCGCCTGATGGTAAGCGCTTCCACCGCCCTTGAACATTTGGAGGCAAATGGATGGCCAACTATGAATTGGAAATCCTTTTCCAAAAAGGATTGACGAGAGGAATAAGGAAAGGAATGGGAAAGGTAAGGAAAAGACTTATATGGACTTCCGGATCTCCTACTCACCGAACATAACACAGCAGCATGCAACAGCAGTATGCTATTATACGCCGGTTTTCTGTAGGGTGTGGTACTCTCCCGGTGCCAGCTGGCCCAATTCGTACCGAAGAGTACTCGACTACCACAATTAGTTACCGAATATCATCAAGGTAATTAGCCTAATACAGCTATATTGAAATGAGATATAGCCACATAGATGTCACCATATCTACTTATACATTTTATTTATATGTTTGGTAGTATAGAATATGGGACGGAAATCCAGCTTAGACTGAGTGTTAAAAGAAAATGTACATTTACGATGCTGAACAGTATAAGGCATGTATGACGGCCTTTTGTCAACATAAGTAAGGAATATAAATATGAAAATGTTTTACGAATAAATACGAAATAAAATCTTTTCGCTCTGTATATCGTATGCATGTTTCCGGTTTTTATTTACTTCAAGAAAGCTGAAGTCAAAAACGAATTATGAATGTATTTTTGTATGCAGTTAGATATAAGACTATTGAATATAACTATGTTTAATGCTGTTTATGAAATTTAAAAGAAATTTATAGTTTTCTATGTTTTCGTTTTAGTTGTATTATTGTAATATATGAGTATTTGTTTCTTAATTTTGATTCTTTTTGATCTTAAATAATTGAAGACATTTGGTATAAAAGTGTCAGATATAAATTGTGTTTTAATAATCTGTGGCATGAATAATTGTCAGTTGAGATACAGAGGTAGCTACATTCTTATTAGGTTCAAACTAATATTAAACACATGCAAAGAGATTTCTTTATATTTCTAACAAGAGCATAATTATATATTAAGTTATAAAAAGCATATGCACCTTTAATGGACTATTACAACTTGTAGGAAATTGCAAGAACTATTATATGAACTGAGAAGTTTAGATGAAGTTAGTAAAAAACTAACTTAATAGCGAAATAACTATGTTGTATACCATACCTTTTATTTAACTTATAGTTGAGAAACCTATTGTGTGTTGATGTATAAACCAAAGACTATTAGCGATGGCAGCCAATGCGTAATTCTTGGTAACAACTAAATCATTTTTCTCACGTGCACATTTTCTCATACGAATGAATTTGTGGGGGTCGAGTACACTACGACACGAACAAGGACAGCTCGCACACACTTACATAGAAGATTGGTGTTAATCAGTAGCATGCGAATGTTACTATATATCCTGCAATGAGTGGGAGAGCTGGACGTCAGTTTTCTTTTCCTTACCCTTTCCAGTTTATTCCTTCATGTCGCCAATACTTTGCTATTCCTACTTCTGTTTTATGCAAAGATTCACTGGTGGTGGTGATTGCTTACCATCAGGCAAAACGCTCACGCCTTTACCCGTCCTAACCTTAAAAAGAAGGTCATGTCTCAACAGCAGTGGAGTGAACAGTCTATATTCTATCATCGAGCGAGAGTCACTTAGTTGGGTTTTATTTTTTTGTAGTGAATAAATCAAACAGTTTATTAACATATTTGGTTCTTTTTTCTCCTTCACGGTCTGGTCAATTTGATTAACCTTCTAATGCGTAATTTCAGGAAACCAAAAAGCCTGACCTTACCGCATAATATACTTAGCAGCTATTATTGCGTTTCTAAGTTAACGCGTGATGTGGTCAGCTCAACTTTTAAATGGGATCTCAGTCCATTTACTTAACTTGGAAAACTACTTACAATCTTTGCCCACAATTTCGTATTCTCGTTTCGTTTAGAGATGTAGCAGAACTAATCTCGCCAACTTAACTGTTTTGTTCTTGAGGCTAGAGCGTATGTAACTTTTGTTTTATTCATCTTATAAGCTGAGCTAAGAGCATTAATAATTAGTTATCTTCTAGACGTAGCTCTCGGCGTCCCGTAACTATATTTAGATTTTTATACCGAGCTAAGCCGTCTCATATTCGTCTTACATGCAATATGTGTATTAAAACAACACAGAACTTAATTACGCATAGTGAGATTATAAAGCTTTTTTGCGAAATCTGTAAAGCGGTGAGACGTCATAAATTCTCCCACAAATCGCGCACCTATTTGTTTCGTGAATAATTTGGGAGCTTTTCCGCTTTTAATAAAATTGCCAAGTTGTTGTCGACCGTGGAGAAACGTCAAGAAATGAAAACATCTAATAAATTTTGTTTTGTTCGGCGTTAATGGAAAATTGAAATGTCCCTGGAAATGACAATCGTGAATTTAGTTTTGGCGTTGTTACGTGTTGTTGTTTGCCTTTTCTTATAGACTGTTATAATAGTAATGCGCGGCCAGCGTACAATACAGGATGGGACAATGGCTTACTTATAATTTTATTTCGCGTGATACGCGGGAAAATTGAATTGAGCGATGTCAATGTATTTAATTTTATTTCCGCGGCAAATAGTATTGGTATTGTTTGGTTTTTATTTTTAAAATTTCATGTCAGAGAGGATAATGTTAAATAACATTACAATTTAACTATTTTTGTCATAAAATAGTGTAGCAGTGTACATAAATTTTGCCGTTGAAAGGCACAATTTATAATTTACTCACAACGTAAAAACTTGAAAAATTAGATAGAAAATTTTCATCACGTTTACATGTTGAAATTTTTATTGAGTTATAACTTTGTAAGATATACTTAGTCGGGAAGGAGGTCATAGGTGCATTGAAGATAACCATATGATATTTATTGTACCTTGAACGCATAAAATTTATATTGTACACTATATTATTGTATGATTTACTGTTTAGTGTATGTTGTACAGGGTCACGGTAATGATTCTTATCGTCATCACGTTTCTGCTAACGTATAAACAAGGTCGACTAAGGTTATCCAGGAATGATACATTTTGCATATGCCTATCAACATTTAAACATTGGAAATGCGAAAGTAACTCTGTTTTTCCCTTCTTCAGGCCTGAACCATTGAAGCGATTTGGATGAAATTTGATGAAATGATGGCTTGAGATCCCGCGAGAATGGAAACTATGCACGTAAACCTAGGGGCTGTTTATCTTTTGCTTTGATAGTACAATAAAGTATTTCTATTCATAACTATTCTACGTTTACCCTTAATTTCACCTTTCTATTCAAATGTGCAACCTTCATACCTTAACATTCTAATTGCCGTCGCTATTTAATGCTTCTGTTTGATATAAAACATTTTGGGAGTTTAAATTATAATTATTAATGATAATTTTATAGAAAATATTCTTGAAATCATCATCAATTTGCATCCCCTTTGATTATCACGAGGATAATAAATAAAGAAAAGAAATTAAGGATCTTACAAAAAGCAGATCAAAGGTCACTTGGGCAAAGTCGGGGCGAAGAATATTACATTTTAGCCATAGAATAATGATAGGAAAAGATATCATGATGTACATATAAAGACGACGATAGTACGTAGCAGATCATGACGTCTTAAACCAGTACTAATTCCATTGATGATTTCCAAAATGTCAAAGCTTTATAAATCGTCAAACGTCATCATTTTCCCACGTTGGAATTAGAACTGCTTTAAGATATCATGGTAGCCTCCCAGTTATTTTTATTGGGAATGTCAAAACCGCAATATATTTATGTATTAATAAGTAGGTAAATATTTTTGATTAATTTTAATTATCTGTCACATATACCTAAAACTGTTAGAACTGCCCGAAATCACAGAATCGTTTAAAATAAAAACAGAGTAGTAAGAATAATGCTTAACGATACAATATCTAATTTAAATAATTACTTGCGATGTCGACGTAAATAATGCTAATAAAATTCAATACATGAAAATTTCTAATCTTCATAAGATCTTTCATAGTGCTGTGCATTACTCATTGGTTCGGAAATTTTGTAGTATGAAATTCTCATATCATTACCATAGCATCCCACGGGGATGTCATCTATAAAAATGTATGTGATGCGGAAATTATGCAGATACTGTGGGAATATTGATTGCTATATGACCTAACCTTAATACTTATACATAGATGACCTACTTATGAGGTTCTGTTTGGATTAAAAAGATAATGAAAGATTACCTAATGGCTTGAAGTATATTTTGAATGAATTTTATAGCAGTATTAGAGGTGGTGAATGCATCTGGAAACTTTTCAAAGTTGCAAGCATCATTGACCTAGAAATTATTAAATTATTTTTATTTTCCTCAGAGCTGATTAATTAAGCGTTATATTTTTTGCATGCTGTGCAATGTAGGTCACCTTTGTCTTCTCTATTTTTGGTTCTGGGACATTATTATTTCTTAATTGTTGGCTATTCTAATTAGTTTTTTTTTATTGTTTCTTTTTATGAGATTGTCTTAATTTTGTAACCGACGTTTCCAAAACGAAGGAGGTCAATCAAATTGTATTTTAACCAAATGGGTTTTTAACCAATTGGCGTGATTCTTTATTTTTCTTTAAAGTTTTTTGTATTTTGGTACCATTTTAGAATCTACAGTGGAACTAACCCCAAGGGACACCAGTTACCTTCTTTATAGAAAAGAATGATATATATAAAATGGTATATAATATTAAGTAGTAGCTCTTCATACAAAATATTTGCATCATGAATGGTACATTTTTGACGTGACAACGTTTTAAATTAGGTTGCGGCTCGGAGTCACTCATGAAAAAGTGTAACGCCCGGTAACGTTACGATGAGTCACCGAACTATGATCGGTCCGCCGCGCGCGCAGCACTAGAGAATTAGGGGCATTGAATCGGCGCGTGCTTGTGTCTCTGTCTCTGTCTTTTTAGTAAACAAAATATATTTTCTATAGTTACAATTTGTGCAATTCTTATTTTCATCCAATTCCTTGTTCCTACTGTGCAAATTAATAATATTCATATCAATAAATATTCTACCGAGAAAAAGACGTTGTCAAGTAAAATCTTCGCCCGTAAAACCGACTTTACAGGCAACCATTTTTTTATACATAGTTTCATCTTTAGTTTAATATAGGTTTTTCATAATTTAGATACTATTTTGTAACAAGAGTAGTAATTAAATTTAAAATGTAGTTAGTAAATGGGTGATTCGCGTAATTACCGCTATCGTATAGTAACATCAACCTGTATTTAAGCTAATAGAATACATGTATTTTTTATACAAACTGTAATGAGCATGTAATTATTACCTCACTTTCTGGAATGAGACTCACGTGAGCGTGCGCAATGTCGAGGACTCTTCTTACATACCTACATTTGAATGTTGAGGTAGTGATCAATGGTAAATAAAATCAATTCGTTGGGGAAATTTATACAAATTTCATATAACATACAGCTGATTAAGTTTATTTGCATGAGCTAATCTCAGGAACTACTGACCTAACTAATTAAAAAATTTTTAGTTGCATTTTATATTTTAGATATAGGTGATCCCTTAGTTCTATATGCTATATGTGTACCACTAAATATGTATTTTATATAAGCAATTTGAAACAGTATCGCCTTGCTCTAAAACGTAAAAAGTAAAAACAAGCAATTCGTAACGTTGTAATCTCGCCCTTATCTTAGGAAACTTCACACGCATTCCCATTATCTCATTACGTATCACGTATTGTTCCAGTCGATTCCCCTCATGTCACCATCTGCGGATGCGATGCTTTTCGCTTTTGTCTCTTAATGTACGTATTGTCTTCCGTTATAAACACGCCTTTATTAGCCTGTACATGTTACGCTGGAAGTTGTTTTTAATGAGTGTTATTGTCGACTATAAATCCTGATAATCACTTTTTGTTCTTTGGTACAAGCCGGCAAATTAGGATGTCATGTAATGAGTATACAGCGCTGCTCCATTCGTTGATGTTTGTTTGTTCCTTTTGAGCACATTCTTATGGTTGATGTTTATTTATATAAAATACAGTGACCACTTTTTTATATTAACATTTGGTACACCAAGTCATCACATCATACAGTACATCAATCAATTAGTTTTAAATAAACTCTGTCCAAGCGCACTTTATTTTGCCTTAAAATTGATATTAATAATGTGTTAAAAATACACATTATAAATATCAATCAATAAAGCGCGTCAATAAAAGCAAAAATTAATCTACTGAGTGACGTATCGTATCGAAATGCCATTTCAACACAGATGTGTTTCATAAATCATTTTGTTCATACCTGGCTATTGATTTTCAAACGCGAACTTCAATCAAAAAGCGCGCGTGCTTCTATTAAATCGCGTTCGAAATTTATGATTTTCGGTACAAATATTTGATATATTTGTAAAATGTACGGTGGGTATCGCCTTCAATAAAAACACAGTTTTAGTAGATGTTTTAAATACAATTTTATTGTAGTACGTAGTTGTGTACTAACTAATATAACTGGCATTAAACAGGTTTTAGGAATATAAGCTTTTGAAAATGAGTTTAATGAGTTGTAACGTATGTTAATTTTAAAATTAGTTTGACAACAAAAATACTGTATCTTTCAATTTACAATATTTTAAAATATTTATGCGATAACATATCTATTACAAAAAAGGAGATATATATTTTTTCTTCACAGCGTTATTGGCCGGTACGTTGAAGACCATGCAGCGAGCGGCTTGCGACGACGAGATGGTGTCCCTTGCCTGTCCACGGGGCACATCAATTAGCATCCAAGTGGCGCAGTATGGGAAGGCAGCGCCGGATGCTCGTACATGTGTTGCCGAAAAACCACAAGACACCACGGATATTAGCGAAAAGTGCTTGTGGCCGAATGCTATGCAGGTATGTTCTGACTAATGATAAAAATAATTTCAAGTGAACGATTTATGGTGGTTTAAAAGTATATTTACGCTATAACTCTAACTCGGGTGTAGTTACTGTTTGTCTACTTTAGGCGTTTTAAATCCGTTCTAAGGCTTTAATGGATAAGCGTCGTATTATATTAGCTACATTACAAGTGTTACGCTTAAAACTAAATAAAAAGGAATCACTTAAAACAATATTATTTAATTGTCTCACTAATAAACGAACTTATTGCATTATGCATTATATATACATAGAAGTACATATGTTACATATATTAGAAATGTATTATTTGTTAATAATAAAAAAATTCTGACCTTGATTTATGATACAATTAGACTTGTGAATTTGTAAATATCTCCTCAAATTGTAACACTCTGCATTCGCAGCGGTTGGACCTCCGTGCTCGAACGTTGTTTAATCGATATCCGATAACTACCCTCACTTAGTTAATAGTCTTAGTGACTGAGCTGAGCAATTTCGCATTCAAAATATTTCGGCATTTTGTTTAATTGTAAGTAGAATCCTATCCTACTAATATTATAAATGCGAAAGTTTGTAAGGATGTGTGTGTGTTTGTTACTCTTTCACGCAAAAACTACTGAACCGATTGCAATGAAATTTGGTACGTGGATAGCTGGACAGAATAACATATAGGCAACTTTTTATCCCGATATTCCTACGGGATAAGCCGCGGGCGCAGCTGGTATTTATAAAATTAGCTTGTAAGTTTTATCAGTGGAGTTTGTTACAAAAGTCTTTGAAAAATATGCATTTTTATGGAACATATATTGTTATACTAAATTTTACAGCATAATACATATGGAATGTTGATAATTAAGCGAACATCGTTGAAATAGATTTATGAATGTCAATAATTTACATTTCATTTTCATAATACTTGTAAATAAACAAATATTTTACATAGATATAGGTATAATGTCAGATAATATTTTAGAATGTCGTCATACTTTACCATCATCATTTATCATCGTGAACATATTTTAAGAGGTACCACGAATAAATATACAGACTTGTTAGCACAAAACCGCAGCAAGCTCTAGCTAACAATCTGCTTATGTAAATTGGTAATTTTATTCCCCAAAGTGGCGCGCAGTACAAAACAAACCGACACTTTATCTAGTTGATGTATAATTTTGTCCACAGTACTCGCTGCTGCAAACAGTTGTGGAAGCGTGTCAGAAGAAACCGGCCTGCAAATTTAGCACAAAATCAAAACCAGGCTCCGTTGACCCTTGTCCGCATGCGAGGAAGTTCGTCGAAGTTGCATACAAGTGTAGGCCGTGTGAGTATTTACGCTCGCTAAAGGGACTGTAATGTTTGTGGAATTTTTTTTTGTTATAGTCGGCAATGGAGCTGGTGGAACGCCTGATCGTAAGCGCTACCACCGCCCATGAACATTTTGAGAGGCATAACCTTATACCTCCATTACAGACCTTACGCCTCTACAAATGGATTGCCGACTTTGGGAAGGGATAAAGAAAAGGGATGGGAAGGCTCCGGCTCCCCCACTCACCGAACGAAACACAGCAGAATGCTATTTCACGCCGGTCTTCTGTGGGGGTGTAGTACTTCCCCGGTGCGAGCTGGCCCAATTCATGCCGAAGCGTGCTCGACTAGCACACATAAAAATGTCTGAGTGTGATGCATTGTTTCACTATATCATGTAATTAATGATCAAGATTTGCATGTTGATTTGATTTGTACTATTGTAAGATTTGTATGATAGTTGTCCTCAGCGTACGAATAACATTTATGCTTAATTTTATATGTTATGACTCTCTGTTTTATGTTATGAAAATAAAGCATGAAATGGCCAAACAAACCTGCAACAATAACACCAAACACATTTACAAACGTAGAAAACACCGATTGATTATTATTTCCTCGACTTATCGAGTATAAGGTTATCAAAAATTCCTCCATTGTACCTGAAAGCGTTCACAAATTCAGATGTTTCCAACACAACGCCTCCAATCACCATACATTAAAGGAACAATCACATTCATCGAATATGCCAAGCACATGTTACATTTATCACTGGCGGAAATAATTCCCGCGCTTTTTGACTCAGTATTTACATTCCGACAAATGTTGTTCGATGTATGGCAAATATTTATGCTAAACAAATTATAATTTTGAATTGCTTAAGGTGTATACGTATAATGTTATGCAAATATGTAAAAAAAATAAAGTCGTTGCAGAGTGCACGCATCTTTAAAATGGGACGACGTTTAAACTGAATTCATAAATATAGATTGCAATATGATATTTTGTGCTGAAGTTATAAATAATTAAAAATAATAACTCCATAGCCTTCTTTGTTCTAGAATATTCTAATATATGCAGTATATATTTTGGTCTACCTTAACGTATTAAAGAATTTTTATACCGTTTGATAGCAGAAGAGACACAAAGGACCTTGTCACGACCATTATATGAAAGTTATTGGTTCTTTCCCTTATTTTAGGTCGCGTTAGATTCTGCTGAAGCCCGTAGGCCATCCTGATTTATCTATCGTTTATTTATTCATGTGATTTTTGGGATTTTCGGCTTTAAGTTTCGAAATAAAGGTTCTTTTGTGACGCGTTCGGACTTTATGGGACGGTTTAAATCAAATAGGATATGGAGCTATTTATATCTCTTTTATATTAAAGAGCGAAATGCAAACGAAATTTTGTCGTATTTTAGTTTCATGAGTATTTTGCATGAATTTGAGATCAAATATGAATAAACTATTTATGAATAGAAACTCTTTTATGAATAAATGAAATACTTTTCTTTGAATTAATCATATGCCCCTAAATATCATATTTTTAGAAAGACTTGATTTATCTAATATTTTTGGGCTGGACATCGAAATTGAATATTATATACTAAGTTATGTTAGAAATAGAAATTAAACACTTTGTAACGAATTTTAAACCCGGTTTATTCACTATATTACAATGTCAAGGGGAGACAGTCTCCCTGTGACCACGCTCGCTCTAAAGTGTTCGAAGCGTCGGGTTAATAATGTAATGAATAAATCGCGTATAAAATCCGTTAAAAAGTCTTTAATTTCTAAATGTATAATACTCGTGTAAAATCAAACACAAGAAAATATTATTTTGTATTATCAAACCCACCCGCGTCTTATTATACAGTTTACACAGAAATTTTTAGTTTTCCGAGAATTCATCCACGAATTGGTGTCCAACAGTCGTTGATAAATACTGTCGTGTAATTTCTGTTTATCCGAAACAATAGGGTTGCTAATCGCAATGGTTTTTACGAGGGCGGTGTGAGTGTATTGGCGTGATTTATGTGATGTTATTAAATTCCGGGGAGAGGTCAGCGGCCCGGCCGCACCCTGGTCATAGGTGTGGCTATTATGGGTACTGGGCAGTCGGGCGAGAAAACGCTGCGATTATAAGGTTTTTAATTTTAGTTATCGATCGTAACTGCATAAGGATAACGGGTTGGTTAATGTTAAAAACATCTGTTGGTTGTCTGTTTTATAGAGGAGTCTGTTGTTTGAGTGTAAAGAATACAGACATTTCAATATTCTGTATTTCTTGGTGTTGAAAATGAACTTGTATCGTTCTTCATTTAGTCCGCAACCGTGTTTTTTGAAGCACCGAGAATATCTTGAATAGCAAAAAGTTAACAATATATTTCCTCGGCTAAATAACATCTCTTCCTTCTAAGATAAATACCTGTATTTATTACGAGTTGTCGTACTAAAATACAATATCATTTTATATCATCAATGTTATTTCACTTTTATATGGCAGCGGTGAACTGTATATAATCCTGAAGACATGTTGGCGTTGAGTTTTGGTAATTTAAATATAAGGTAATACTTATCCGTACTTATATTAAAAATTCGGATATTTGACTGTCTGTCTCTTCTTCACGCCTAAACGACTCAACCGATTTGGATTAAATTTGTAGATAGTTTGAGACTCGAAGGATCGAAAATCTGACGGGAACGTGAATTATGTACGGAATACCTCGGTATTTATACATATTTTTAATTTACTGCGCGGGCGAAGCCACGGGCGGATACACAAGTGTGTTACATATAAATATAAGTTAGTAGAAAGAAGATTATTTTTAACCACAGAAATAAATATTTATTTCATTCTTCTTATATAGTTACAGTATTGTTGTAATAGATATGGTAATAAAAAGTATTATCATACACGGTTACGTTAAGACTTATTAAATAGATGTTGCATTACTTTATACATTAAAATGCCTTCAATCCAGTACAAGGTATAGTATATATGAGTATAGATCAATCACAAAACAGAACAGACAAAACCGCGCGTTTACTTATGCTTTGAGTAACAATACTATGCTCCATTACTAAGCCCCCAGTAAACGTATAACTGATCAACGAATGCTCGAAGCGAGCTTTTAACGTAGTGGTTTTAGATTTCTAATGGCATGAAAGGGTTGTGGCCGAGTCCTCTGCTTACATTGCAATTAATACGGCTAATTATGTTAACGTGTATACTCTGTTAATTGAGTTTATAATAGCCAATAGCTGTTCATACTTTGGGGTTTACGTGTGCGTTATTGATTTTATTTCGTAAAGTTAGTAGCAATGTGTTGAATACCGGTGCTGTGCTGCAGGCGCTTGATTTGAATATATTTTCGTGTTATTTAAGTCTAATAATTGTACGAATTCATTAAAAATGAAGATGTTAGGGTTAAGGTAGTGGCAGATAAATACATTTGTTGATGTAATAAATCCTATAGTTTACTTTCTATGGCTTAAAAAAATTCTCAATTATTAAGTTTGTAGCAGTGCTGTTTTTGTTAGGCGGGGATGAAAATAACATTTATTCATTCATTTTGAGTTAGTTAAAATGTTCAGTTTTCAATAAATGGTATAAAGGTACACCCACTTAATTAAAATTCTGTTGATAAAGTTTTTGATATTAAAAGCTCCGTTTAAATTAAAAAGCTTTTAAATATTAATAACCACGTATCGTTTGACGTATCAACTGACCAAATGGATAAAATTAAATTGACCTCAATATTTCTATGTACTAAAAAAAATGTGTCGATAAAATACGAAATTTTGTTTTCCGAATAAGTAAAACGGTATATTCATTAGTTTTCGAATGTATACAAAATAGATCTCTTATTTCAAGACTTATTTATTATATATCAAATATGATATTCTGAACAATACAGAATAATAACGAACGCTGAGTCACATTAGTCTTTTGAAACACACGTTGTACATAGAAAAAGTACCGAATATTGGCGCAATATCATTAATATCCGATCCTGAATAAGCATCGATTTCATAATGATTGTTCATACTGCCATGTCGAAGAGGACAGGTGATATATTTCGATCAGTGACGGACTGAAGGGGAGTAGTGACCACTCGTAAGTCGTAAGGGTTCTTTCGTGTTCCTATTGATTTATTTAGAAGTCGGATATGGGGGAGTGATTAGGCTTTTGTGTTGGTTCCTTTGATAGCTGTTCATTTCTGGCGGCAATTTATAAATAGGATATGGACTATGGTGTTTTAAATATATATCGATTGTGTTGAACTTAATATTTGAAATTCTTTGCTTCACTTGATACATTTAAAGTAATTTATAATTTACAGAAACTTTGAGTGTATAAGATTTTCTATTTATGTAATCAATTTCTTCAGACACAAAAATCACAGCATAAATTTGCTTCGTTGCGATATGATTGAAATACAAAGAAACAAATCACATTTTCACACTTATAACATTAGTTATTATAATTATGAGTTGAATCTTTAAGTGAATGTGATTTATTTAGAAGTGATTTTAAATAAATTCGTGATTTGAATTTAAAATAAATGATTATTTTTTCGTTCTGGCTTGAAAGTTAGTTTAATTACATTTCATTTCGATATTAGAGATATTATTATAATTTTATTTCTAAAAACACACATTAATTTAACAGATGAGTTTCTGAGCAGAACTGGTTGTGAAGACGATGTGATAAAGCTGAGCTGCAACCCGTATACCAGGGTGGCTATATTCGACGCCCAATACGGCAGAACAGCATATGAGTCGATAACCTGCCCGCAAACCCAGGGTGTCGTTGAAGAGAGTAAGTTCTTGGGACTTTTGTATATTGCATCATAAATCCCAACTGTTAATATTATAATTGCGATAGAATCTCTGCCGGTTTGTCTCTTCTTCACGCCTAAACCACCTGTGTTGTTGGGGATAGTTTTTGTCTTAAAAATATTTTGGGTCCGGAGAAAGATAATAGGAAAGTTTTTATACAGAGAATTCCACATGAGCGGGCATTATGTGAGGCAGTCTCCGGGACTTCCGACATTTTTTTAATTGAATACGCGAAAGAAGTCTCAGGAGAAAAGCTAGTTGTGTATTAAGGCCAGTAAAGGTACATTAGTTTTGACATTAACATGTTGTGCAGAGGAATTGTAAAGTCATAAACACACCATCAGTATCATGCAATAAGCATAAATAATTAGTAAAATACACCTAGATGCTTTTGCTATTATAGAGAAAACCTCAGAGCCGATTTTTACATTCAACCCGTACATTTGCTATTTATTCAATCATACATTTCGATTTTTGTCAAATACTATAAGCATGAAATCGGTGTGTTTTTTCAAATAGATCGAATACGCAAATCGTATGAATAAATAAAAATTTTGCGATTATAATTTAAGCTTCAAAGTTGCGTCATATTATATTTTTGGTGTTAGCATGATTGAGAAATTCTTAAAGAATAGAAGTAATTTGATCACGAGGCGGAATGCGACCCCGCGCCTTTTTGCCCAACCGTAGCAATGCCTAGCCTCTCGACCACTCGTGATCGTGCGGCAGTAATCGTATTCAGTTCTATTAAAAAATCTCGTTTATAAATCTTTTCGATTATATGAAATTAAAAATGAAGTTACCACTATTACTAATTCGATTATGACTTTCCGCAATAGATTGTCTAGCTCCATACGCGGTGGAAACAGTGATGCAAATATGTCACGGCAAGCGGAGATGTCACATCGCAGCGACCAGCAAAACCTTCGGTTCTCCTTGCAAGCCCGTTTCCCGAGCTTATCTGAAGATCGTATACGCGTGTGGTAAGTACATTTTATACTCCTCTAACTACGAAATCTATGCATATATAATAGATAGATATCTTCAGACATGTTTAAAAGATTATTTTCAACCCACTTAAAAAACAGGCTATTAATTCGACTGTATATTTTTTTGTGTTCGTTATTTTATAACGTTTTACTTGAAATCTTGTGCCTGCCATGTTGTCCCATTTAATTTTAGTGAATTTCTCACAATTTGAAGGCGGTTAAGTTTTTTGTTAAAAAATTCCTATACAAACATTTTTATTGTATTTAAGATTAATTAGATAATATCATTTCGTTTGGGAGACAGTATAGACAGCAAGCAACTAAATTAATACTCGATAGACATAGGCATCTGTCTCACTAACAGCTTTAATGAAAGACGATGAATGTAGGGGAAGTTGTATTTATGTTTATTAGAATAACGAAATGAAATCGTGGATCACCTGATGGTAAAACAAATACCATATCTCAAACGCATTTACAGTGGTAGGATCTACGAAGATGTGTTCCCTACTTGTTATATATGTCGCAGCCAAATAGTATAATTTCGCCTATTTACAAACGGCATCATCAGCTTACAAGCGCTCGGCATTATGTATTATGCCGAGAATTTACTTTTCCAAACGTCCACAAGAAACCACCCCTTAACAAAACTACAAAATTCTGATACTGAATTCTCGGTATAACACTAAATGCCGAGCTTTTGTACATTACGGACGGAGGTTGTAAACGGCGAAATTGTATAATTTGCCTGCGATATATACAAAATAAATTTATAGTACCAAATTGGTTGAATTATGATATCGACGCATGAATAGTTTATAAGCTCACACTTTCAGGAATTCTGTTTAAACGCTATGTTGCAACGTTGTGCTATAGGAACATACCATATATCCCCCTTTTTCACCGTCCTATTTCCCACATTGTTAGGAGCTTATGTTTCAAATGGGTCACCTATTTCTAGTTTGATAACTGCGACATACGTCAAAATAAATGATAGAACGGCAAAAATAACGACGTGCTTTATTATTTTTATTTGCCGTGAAGTTATATTCAAATACTGCAGGTGTATGAACGCAATCGCACGAGGTTTAAAAATATGATATTTTAATACTGTCTTTACAAATGTGTTGCCAGCTTATAGGACAAAGGGAATAAAGAATGACGACGTGAATTTAGAAATGGTCTGGGAAGGGTGAGGAAAAGGATACGCGGATCCGATATATAATTATAGCATTAGATATAAGAATGGATGTCATATTTACATTAATAATTAACGCCCAAACCCAAACAAAATAAACAAACGAAAAGAGGTCATAATAATACGGTAACATTTAAACAATTATCATGTTTCAATTAATTGGGTTGTATGTAAATAAGGCAAACGTTTTTTGTTTAATTTTATAACAGAAATATAATATATGTTTGAATTTTAACAATTATTTCTTTTAAACAATTTTATTTATTGTAGGCTACAATGCATAGTTTAAAATATTATCTTTGTATGTATCTGCATTCTGCATGAAGATTTTTTACGTAAACTTTTTAGTCATAATTTATTATCTTAGTCTTCTTGATCCTAGTCGAAGATGCTATTCAAGGAAATATATAGCTTAGTCTTATATTTTGATCTTTTTAAGCTGAGAGGTTCCGTCCAGTATTTCATATCTTAAGTATTTATTCAAGTTACAAACTAAAAATTCCTTTTCAGTTCCTCTAGGTGTTTTAACTGAGAGATATGAAAGCACGGACGAGACAGACGAAGTCACGAAGACTCATGAAATAAATAAAGACAAAGGGCTGTTTCAGGAATCAGGTAAATTGTTTACAGTTTATGTCATAAATCATTTTTTTGTAAAGTAAGTGTTTAAAATGTACTGGGAGGTAGAAGATAATTTATAGAAATATTTATGTATTTATTTATAATTTGTAAGAAAGAAAACCTTCTTGACTTTTTTAACAGAAATTAATTTTATTTTGTTACCTTCTCGAAAATCTAAAGCAACCAGACATGTCTAGGTAGTTCTAGGTGCGATTTTAATACAAGCTCTATTTCATGGAATTTTGTAACAATGTAGAATAGTAAGGCATTTTAGTTATTGATCCAAAAATCCTAACTTTAAATTTTAAGCTTTCTGTTCTCAATGAAATTCATATTGCCAATGATAATAAAGTACGTTCTCGGAACGTGGAGTAAATTCTAACTTATAATTATATAAATTCAAGAATAAGCCCCTTTTTGCATTGTTAATTCATATCTATGTATTGTTTCGAAGAACCTATTGAGAGATTAGGAACTTGGACAATAATTTATTGTAATAATTATATCTCAAAAGGCAACGGTGAAGAGATGTCCTAATTATGTCTTATAAACTAATTATTGAACGAAATGTCTATATTTATATCATTATTATAATCCGAAAGGTTTAATGATTTTGATTTTAGAATTTCTTTGCATTTTTGTATTTTGTTCTTATTAGTTAATTATTGAGATAGATGGTGATAGATTCTTTATTTCGTGAGATTGTTTATTTAATTTTTAACTAAATATTTTAAAAGATACGAGCGATAAATGGGAATTGAACGCTGTATCACCAATCGCCGACTCAGCGCTGCAGCCGTCGGTAGAAATTAGCAGTCACCGAGACAAGGAAATTGCCTCGGAAAATGTATATACGGGAAATGTGAATAAATCAGGTATGTGAGCACAAGAAATTACATTTAATATAAATTATCAAATAAGAATTGAAAGAAATTTTAAGATGTATGTTGTGGTCCGCCTGTATTTTGATGATGATAGTTTGTTAAATGACTGTAGTTAATGCTCTTGAATACATATTAATTGTCGTTAAGCTAAACATAGGTGACACAAATCAGACTATTTAATGTTAATAAATATTTTGGATATAATAATCAGTTAATGCATATTGTTATTTTCAATAAAATGTATAGAAATAATGACATAAAACCGAAAGAGTATAAGAAATTCGATTATTGTGGAGGGATCACTAGGCTAGGCGTTTCTACGGCTTGGCGAAAAACGCGGATTCGAATCCCGCCCCGTGATCAATTTTTTTCTATTCTTTCAAAACTTCTCATTTATAAAGCATTTCAATGTTATGAAACTAAAAATTAAATGTTTAGAAATAATAATATTCTTTCATGTTTTTAAATTGTTTAGCTGATGGCCCGTAAATCTTCCACAAAAACAAAATTTTACATCATACAGATGTAAAATTTTACCTTAAAATATTTGCATACTAACTGTACTCTCATCTAGCGATAGATCTGATAAAATAGCTTCAGCTATGCAAACATTCTTCAATAACAGAAAATCAGAAAAGAGGTTCCTCCAGATAGGCATCCATAATATGAAAGAATGGCCTTTCAATAGCTTATAGAAATCACTGAGAGGCACATAATTATTTTATTGTTCAAGTTGTTTTATGAAAATGTCATATGAATATTCTTAGCTTATTTTTTAATATAATCATGAACAATAAATAATACGAATTTTAATGCCTAGTCAATTACGGACTTAGTTACAGTTATTTACCAAATATACCTGCATAATAGTGCGATATTTCTTAAGCTTGAACACAGGATACGCTACCTAGAAATTAATTGAATTAGCTTAATGTGTTATGTATAAATTATAATATATAAAACACATAAATTATGTATTGTATATATTACGATACTCTCTTAAAATTATCTAATTTAAGCGTATCCCGGAAACATTGGCGAACGGCAGCGGTTAACCACTTTCGCGTTTAATTATTATCACCTAAATTCCTAAACATCGACAAATATCGCTTGAATATTGGTGAAATTAGGCTAAAAGTCCTTGTTACCGGATTTTACCGTAATTAAATGAAATTTGATGCAGACCAAATAGAAATTTATTAGTAATCACAACAATGCAGTTCATAATATAAATTCGATAAAATATTATAAAACACAGTTATACTAAATACATTATTATTATTCAAACTTTCCTTGTGACTTACTTTTCGTCATTCACTATTTTATGATTTTGTTGTTTCCTTCGGTATAATTTCAGATGAACTAATCGGGATGAATAATAGAATGATAATATTTGTTCCAGAACGTTCGAGAGCGAACGAGAACTTCTATTTCTATATCGGTATCGCCATCATCATCATTATAGTTTTAGTAATTTCTTTAATAGGAGTGCGAATTTATATTAACCGTAAGAGAGAGCGCAACGCCAAAAACGGTAACATGTTTACCACAGAGGCACCAAATATCTTCAACGATGCCATATCAGACATAGATAATGATGGTAGTGTTAGTCATATCTCTGGAAACTTCTACGATCCAGGCCATCCAGACATGTTGTACAGGGATTCAACAAAAACTCTTCGACCAATGAAGCCTTTGTCAACCGTATACCCAACGGCTGGTGCTTGCATGTATGGAGTAGATTACATACCTCAAGTCGAAGCACTCAGGTTCGAGAATGATCCAGAAGTGATGATGAGTCCAAAGAGTTTAAGTGGTTATACCAACACGCAATTCCACTACGGGTGACAAAACGATGGAGGTGACACCTCCGGGACTTATTTTTTCTGATTTCACACTGGTCAAGCTTTTAAAGCAAAAAGTTAATAGGTGACTCATCAGATTTTGTGTTTTTAGTCCATAGAATATAGTCTCAAGGGAATTTTAATGGTAATTTAGAAGGAGACCAATAGCAATTATAATTCGATGTAAATAGAGTCGATATCGTGTAAATTTTAATGACCTGTATTTGCTAATTTTTATTATAATTGTTTTGATATTAGTTATAAGTACAGCAATGTTTGTTTGAATTGTGCCTTTTTGTCCATGAAATGGATTTTTTGTTTAGTTTCCATAATTTTGAATGTTTGAAGAATTATTCATGATGTTATTCGTATTATGGTAAGGTGTATATGTATTTTAAGGTATCCTATAATAAATCTAATTTCGTGTTGTAACCATTACTTTTATACAATTTGGTGCCTTTGTCAACATAATAGGTTCTGTTTAAGGTTTAGTTAATTAAGTTTTATTATATTCATGTATCCTTTAATTAGTAATAAATCTCGCACCTTAATCTATTTAATATGCGAAGAGCTGTAACCACGCGCTTGCAAACACGGTCATTCCATTTTCTATTAAAGCACAGACCTGTCTATGTAATTTTATAATTTTTTAATAAACTATTCGAGAAATTGTGTTTCATTCCTGGCACGCATCTTTTATGTTTTAGGTTAATATGGCGTGACGAGGCGTCATTATTCAATAAAATTAGGGGTATGGATCCATTCGTCAAGACGCTAAAGAGGGATCTGTTAATGTAGGGGAAAAGTCGAGTAATATATTATGCACATAAAGTTATATTTCGTAAAGCTAACAATGTTCTTTGCGATAAATCAGCGTTCGGTTGTGGCAACAAATGTCGTGTTCCTGCTCTTTTGAGACATCGATAGGGATTATTGTTTGTGATAGATATTTCGATGGTTACGATTTATACATGGTTATATGCAAACGATGCGAGTGTACACCGCATTTGAAGAATTGGTTATTTTAGTGAAACGTGTGTTGTTTGAAGCTAGTGTTAGAGAGTACAATTGAATTTAGTCCTTCTCCAAATATTGTTTATTTATATTAAGAAATCTATGCTTGCTATTTATATCTATTATGTATAATAATATAGAGAATTGTTTGTTTGTTTATATGTTTGAACGTGTTAATCGATTAATATATTATAAGCGATTAGCAAATTTTTTTCATTGTTGGGTATATATGTGATCCCTGAGAGCTATAGTACATGAACCACGGTCAAAGCCAGGGCGGAGCAGTAGTATTATTGTACATGTATGTAGGTAGATTTTAATTTAAATAATTCCTCTAGTCTTACTATGAAGCAAATCGTTTTGCTACGTAAAGAACAAATCTTCTCTTAAAGGTAATAGTTTCATAACTTTTGAATCGAAAATAAAAAAAAAGCAATATTTTATTTAGATGTATTAATCGTACTAAGAAAATCGTACAACATTTAAAAGTTTATTAGTTAATCACACAACTATAAATACAGAGTTAATATCGGCAATCGCTCTGAGACGATAGATTGAAGGGTATTAGAATAGCTTAGGGCCGTAATCTTCAATAAGTTGTTGTCTAAACAGACGGATAGTTAGTTTGCTTATCTTTGTTTATAGCTCACTAATTCTGCAACGAACTACGCGAATGTTACGTGAATAAAAACAAAACGACCTAGATTCTGGTTTGAAGAAGACAAGGTCCTTCAAAATTTGACAATTCGAAGATAACAAACCAAATATCCTAGTCATAGAAATATGATGAAATTAGTAGGAAGTGATGTTTTTGGGGATAACAATGTGGATATAAAATAGCAAACTCCTTCTAAGTTAATCGTGAAGATAATTTACTATAGTTTTGAATACAGTAACTGCTCTATGTGTAGGGTAATGAGTTACCCGAAAAAGATTGTATTAAGAACAGGTCATGACGAAACAGGTCATCGACGGTCCTGGTGAGGGATTGACAACAACAAAAAAAAATCCAATCATAAACGTCCTTCGTTTTCGAGAACATCGGTTAAAAATAAAACACAACAACACAGACTATTCAAAAACAAATCATAAAAATTCCAACATACATGTGGAATCCTTTGAAAGGACTTCCAATCCGGCAATGAAGTTTGATACAATGGTTCTTTTGAAAAAAAAAACAACCTAAAAAAGCCTGCATCCCAGTTATAATACTGGTACAAAGATGGGAAACATTATAGTAACTGTATTTCATAAACAATAACTATTAACAGCTGTAATTTGTTATGTACATATAACACACTAATTATAAGAAGATGCATAAGGCCACCCAGTAAGAACTTCTACCCGGTAACGATTGCAACATCGCGCACAC
>NC_052116.1:2913951-2917013 GCF_012273895.1 Zerene cesonia | reverse complement strand
TAATTCATCACGAATTAATTTTCGAATTTTACAAAATCGATTGTAAAATTCAAATATAGATATTAGATAAAAAAAAAACTTACCAAAAATCTTAACATTAGTTAATTACGAATTAATTTTCGAATTTTACCAATTAATTCATGTTAAAATTTAAATATATTATATAAAGATTATTAACATTTCTTTTTTAATATAACGAAGTTAAACTAGGCTATTATTACAGTAATAGAAATATAGTTATAGTTTTTATATTCCCGGTTGTCCTTCCGGCTACCTTTGAATTATTTAAATTATCCATAGTTCCCAATAAATACAGTAAAGTCCTAATTCCACCCTATCCTTTTGTGGCAATTCACGACGAGGATTTTATGTACATGGTGGCAGAACGCCCGAAGTCTGGCCTAGGGTATCTATGTGAGGACAAGCTGAACCATCACCGCTCCAAAAATGACTGCTTATATCACCTTATTACCACGCAACGAGTCGTCGCATCTTGTCTCCTCACGCCTGTGGAAGTCGGAGCGCCGGCCCTAGAATAATTGGACGACGCCCACTACGTCATCAGTTTCCCCAAGCCATCAAAAATTCACATATAATGCTCACAAGATCAATATGACGTCATTAAAATAAATTGTTCTTTCTTTCTTTTTTTCATTAAAGGAAGCTACTTAGCTACAATACCCAAGAACTGCATTCTTCAAACGGAGGCTTTCAAGATAATCAATCGGCGGAGTGTGAAATTTCAGCGATATTAACGAGCCTTGCCCGCCAATTGTCGCTGAACTTCAGGAGGGAGGTGTTATGTACATATAACACACACTAATTATAAGAAGATGCATAAGGCCACCCAGTAAGAACTTCTACCCGGTAACGATTGCAACATCGCGCACACCTGCGGTACACCTGCGGTTCCAGAAAAGATGACGGCAATCCACGACCGCGACGCTGCCCCGCCGAAGACGAGGGACACTCTTGGTTCCAACATTGAACCGGAGGGACGTAGTAAATAAGTTAGATATAATTTTAAATGTAATTTTTTTATTACATTAAATTATTAATAAGTAAATTTCGGTTTTTTTTGCGCCTTCGCGGGTCGGTCAATTTAATTAATTCATTTACAATAACTGTTTTTTGTGTGCGCGGAGAAATTTGCAAACTCAATGAAAGAAAGTATGTAACTTAGTGTAATGACTGACCTAAAAACAATCTTAATGAAAATCACATTAAAACATAACATTTTAACTAATGCGCACTATAATCATTTTCAAATTCATTTCATTCGCTTGGTAAATATGAGAAAATGACCTGCAACCATAGCATATATTTTTATTACCTGGGTTATCTTTAATTTCTGATGTCACGAGGAGGTGAAAAGAATATCTCTTCATACAGTTTCAAAGCCATAATTTACAGATATGGATGATAGCTATGAAGTCTTCAGCGACACACGTTTGCAGCGTGATTATAAAGAGATAGTACCTTATGGAATTCTGTGGAAATCTGAGTTTAATGCACTGAGAAATATCAAAACAGTCAAAAGGCGAGTATATTATATTTTATTGAGCATTAACAGCAATTGCCCTCGAAATAAAAGTGTGCTTATAACATGCGCATTCAAGAAACGACTTAAATGTACGGATTTGTACTTCCTCTTTTAAATAACTACTATGAAAATCCCTGGGGAACGTAATTGTTCACTGCGGTTAAAAGTAACCTATGTCACTCTTTAGCCTCCTAAATATGCAGACACAAATACAATACAATCGTTCTGTTGAGACGTGAACGAACGACAAACAAACAAGTAACCAAAAAAACTCACTTGCGCATTGATTACATTAGTAAGGATTGTATTGTTGATAAAAGTTACGAATAAAATTAATATTCAGATTTGATGGATGACGATGATGATGATGACGCTCACGCTCATATCAGCTGTGACATTAAACTCTATGAACTAAGTCTTACTCATAATCTACGATACATTTGTACCTTCAAAATAAGATATTCAAAACGAGTTTCCGCGAAGGCAGGGCAATGAAAGGCAATATCTTTAAAGGGAAATCGAAAAGAAAGTATACAGTCGCGTAACCAAAACAATCGATTCAAAATCCAGCCCATTTGGACTCCATCCATGTCGTTAGTAGAATAATTTATTATTATGGCCGCCACTTGAAAATCTTTTTTTATTTTACATCCCACAAAAGAATGCTTCCGCACGATTGATGGTGACTTCACTGATCACACAGGATTCGACGTTTTTATTGGTTTTTCCTTAAATTTTTCGGTTTACTTTTTTTTTAAGAAGTTTGATAAAATTGCTCACGTGTTTTTAAATATTTGAAAAGATAAATCGATTATCAGTAGAAATTTTCACTTTTTTACCATATACCAAAACGTAGTTTTCAAGCCTATTAAAAATATTTACTTTATGCTATAAAAAATACAAAATAGTATCAAGTGATGGTGCTTGACAACCTTTAGTTCTAATTTCTCAGATTGGAACTATTACTGCTTCTAGATGTCTCGGTAGCCCCTCGGATGTCTAATTTATATTTTACGGTTACTAAATGGTTCCAAATTTGTATGCGATACTCATTTAGTTACTTATGTCTATTAGCGGAATACTAGTACTACTTTAATAGACTAATAGAATCTAAATCGGTTTTTTCGTTTGTAACTTACATCACTAAGCTATCTTTGAAGACAGTGGATGAATTATAAAGGCTGGTTTAATATTACGCTAATTAGAAGAAAGGTGACAGACGAAGCACTTTGATTCTGTCAGATTATGTTCCTTTAGAATCGACCTAGAAGGAATGAGAAGGATAAATTATTATAATAATATTGAAACACTAGCTGCGCCCCGCGATTTCACCCGCGTAACTCCGTATCCCGTAAGAATATCGGGATAAAAAGTTGCCCATATGTTATTCCAGTTGTCCAGCTGTCTACATACCAAATTTCATTGCAATCGGTTCAGTCGTTTTTGCGTAAAAGAGCAACAAACACACACACACATCCTTACAAACTTTCGCATTTATAATATTAGTAGGATAGTAGGA